>NW_027461438.1:0-26475 GCF_030463565.1 Pelecanus crispus | reverse complement strand
GCTTTCGGGGCTGGCCCCCTTGGCGTGGGAGAAATTGCCGAACGTTCGCAAGCCCCGTGCCGGCTTCGGGCAAAAAACGGCCCCGAGCGGGCCTCGGACGTCGGGGCCTCGGCGGCACCGGTGACACCGCAGCCCCAGGCTCTGTGGTGCCGTGGAAGCGGCGGCAGTGGGCGCCGAGGGCCGGCCACAGCTTTCGGGGCTGGCCCCCTTGGCGTGGGAGAAATGGCCGGACGTTCGCAAGCCCCGTGCCGGCTTCGGGCAAAAAACGGCCCCGAGCGGGCCTCGGACGTCGGGGCCTCGGCGGCACCGGTGACACCGCAGCCCCAGGCTCTGTGGTGCCGTGGAAGCGGCGGCAGTGGGCGCCGAGGGCCGGCCACAGCTTTCGGGGCTGGCCCCCTTGGCGTGGGAGAAATGGCCGGACGTTCGCAAGCCCCGTGCCGGCTTCGGGCAAAAAACGGCCCCGAGCGGGCCTCGGACGTCGGGGCCTCGGCGGCACCGGTGACACCGCAGCCCCAGGCTCTGTGGTGCCGTGGAAGCGGCGGCAGTGGGCGCCGAGGGCTGGCCACAGCTTTCGGGGCTGGCCCCCTTGGCGTTGCAGAAATCGCCGGACGTTCGCAAGCCCCGTGCCGGCTTCGGGCAAAAAACGGCCCCGAGCGGGCCTCGGACGTCGGGGCCTCGGCGGCACCGGTGACACCGCAGCCCCAGGCTCTGTGGTGCCGTGGAAGCGGCGGCAGTGGGCGCCGAGGGCCGGCCACAGCTTTCGGGGCTGGCCCCTTTTGCGTGGGAGAAATGGCCGGACGTTCGCAAGCCCCGTGCCGGCTTCGGGCAAAAAACGGCCCCGAGCGGGCCTCGGACGTCGGGGCCTCGGCGGCACCGGTGACACCGCAGCCCCAGGCTCTGTGGTGCCGTGGAAGCGGCGGCAGTGGGCGCCGAGGGCCGGCCACAGCTTTCGGGGCTGGCCCCCTTGGCGTGGGAGAAATCGCCGGACGTTCGCAAGCCCCGTGCCGGCTTCGGGCAAAAAACGGCCCCGAGCGGGCCTCGGACGTCGGGGCCTCGGCGGCACCGGTGACACCGCAGCCCCAGGCTCTGTGGTGCCGTGGAGGCGGCGGCAGTGGGCGCCGAGGGCTGGCCACAGCTTTCGGGGCTGGCCCCCTTGGCGTGGGAGAAATCGCCGGACGTTCGCAAGCCCCGTGCCGGCTTCGGGCAAAAAACGGCCCCGAGCGGGCCTCGGACGTCGGGGCCTCGGCGGCACCGGTGACACCGCAGCCCCAGGCTCTGTGGTGCCGTGGAAGCGGCGGCAGTGGGCGCCGAGGGCTGGCCACAGCTTTCGGGGCTGGCCCCCTTGGCATGGGAGAAATCGCCGGACGTTCGCAAGCCCCGTGCCGGCTTCGGGCAAAAAACGGCCCCGAGCGGGCCTCGGACGTCGGGGCCTCGGCGGCACCGGTGACACCGCAGCCCCAGGCTCTGTGGTGCCGTGGAAGCGGCGGCAGTGGGCGCCGAGGGCCGGCCACAGCTTTCGGGGCTGGCCCCCTTGGCGTGGGAGAAATGGCCGGACGTTCGCAAGCCCCGTGCCGGCTTCGGGCAAAAAACGGCCCCGAGCGGGCCTCGGACGTCGGGGCCTCGGCGGCACCGGTGACACCGCAGCCCCAGGCTCTGTGGTGCCGTGGAAGCGGCGGCAGTGGGCGCCGAGGGCTGGCCACAGCTTTCGGGGCTGGCCCCCTTGGCGTGGGAGAAATGGCCGGACGTTCGCAAGCCCCGTGCCGGCTTCGGGCAAAAAACGGCCCCGAGCGGGCCTCGGACGTCGGGGCCTCGGCGGCACCGGTGACACCGCAGCCCCAGGCTCTGTGGTGCCGTGGAAGCGGCGGCAGTGGGCGCCGAGGGCCGGCCACAGCTTTCGGGGCTGGCCCCCTTGGCGTGGGAGAAATGGCCGGACGTTCGCAAGCCCCGTGCCGGCTTCGGGCAAAAAACGGCCCCGAGCGGGCCTCGGACGTCGGGGCCTCGGCGGCACCGGTGACACCCGCAGCCCCAGGCTCTGTGGTGCCGTGGAAGCGGCGGCAGTGGGCGCTGAGGGCTGGCCACAGCTTTCGGGGCTGGCCCCTTTGGCGTGGCAGAAATCGCCGGACGTTCGCAAGCCCCGTGCCGGCTTCGGGCAAAAAACGGCCCCGAGCGGGGCCTCGGACGTCGGGGCCTCGGCGGCACCGGTGACACCGCAGCCCCAGGCTCTGTGGTGCCGTGGAAGCGGCGGCAGTGGGCGCCGAGGGCTGGCCACAGCTTTCGGGGCTGGCCCCCTTGGTGTGGGAGAAATCGCCGGACGTTCGCAAGCCCCGTGCCGGCTTCGGGCAAAAAACGGCCCCGAGCGGGCCTCGGACGTCGGGGCCTCGGCGGCACCCGGTGACACCGCAGCCCCAGGCTCTGTGGTGCCGTGGAAGCGGCGGCAGTGGGCGCCGAGGGCTGGCCACAGCTTTCGGGGCTGGCCCCTTTGGCGTGGGAGAAATTGCCGAACGTTCGCAAGCCCCGTGCCGGCTTCGGGCAAAAAACGGCCCCGAGCGGGCCTCGGACGTCGGGGCCTCGGCGGCACCGGTGACACCGCAGCCCCAGGCTCTGTGTGGACGTGGAAGCGGCGGCAGTGGGCGCCGAGGGCTGGCCACAGCTTTCGGGGCTGGCCCCCTTGGCGTGGGAGAAATCGCCGGACGTTCGCAAGCCCCGTGCCGGCTTCGGGCAAAAAACGGCCCCGAGCGGGCCTCGGACGTCGGGGCCCTCGGCGGCCACCGGTGACAACCGCAGCCCCAGGCTCTGTGTGGCCGTGGAAGCGGCGGCAGTGGGCGCCGAGGGCTGGCCACAGCTTTCGGGGCTGGCCCCCTTGGCGTGGGAGAAATGGCCGGACGTTCGCAAGCCCCGTGCCGGCTTCGGGCAAAAAAACGGCCCCGAGCGGGCCTCGGACGTCGGGGCCTCGGCGGCACCGGTGACACCGCAGCCCCAGGCTCTGTGGTGCCGTGGAGGCGGCGGCAGTGGGCGCCGAGGGCTGGCCACAGCTTTCGGGGCTGGCCCCCTTGGCGTGGGAGAAATCGCCGGACGTTCGCAAGCCCCGTGCCGGCTTCGGGCAAAAAACGGCCCCGAGCGGGCCTCGGACGTCGGGGCCTCGGCGGCACCGGTGACACCGCAGCCCCAGGCTCTGTGGTGCCGTGGAAGCGGTGGCAGTGGGCGCCGAGGGCTGGCCACAGCTTTCGGGGCTGGCCCCCTTGGCGTGGGAGAAATGGCCGAACGTTCGCAAGCCCCGTGCCGGCTTCGGGCAAAAAACGGCCCCGAGCGGGCCTCGGACGTCGGGGCCTCGGCGGCACCGGTGACACCGCAGCCCCAGGCTCTGTGGTGCCGTGGAAGCGGCGGCAGTGGGCGCCGAGGGCTGGCCACAGCTTTCGGGGCTGGCCCCCTTGGCGTGGGAGAAATCGCCGGACGTTCGCAAGCCCCGTGCCGGCTTCGGGCAAAAAAACGGCCCCGAGCGGGCCTCGGACGTCGGGGCCTCGGCGGCACCGGTGACACCGCAGCCCCAGGCTCTGTGGTGCCGTGGAAGCGGCGGCTGTGGGCGCCGAGGGCTGGCCACAGCTTTCGGGGCTGGCCCCCTTGGCGTGGGAGAAATGGCCGGACGTTCGCAAGCCCCGTGCCGGCTTCGGGCAAAAAACGGCCCCGAGCGGGCCTCGGACGTCGGGGCCTCGGCGGCACCGGTGACACCGCAGCCCCAGGCTCTGTGGTGCCGTGGAAGCGGCGGCAGTGGGCGCCGAGGGCTGGCCACAGCTTTCGGGGCTGGCCCCCTTGGCGTGGGAGAAATCGCCGGACGTTCGCAAGCCCCGTGCGGGCTTCGGGCAAAAAACGGCCCCGAGCGGGCCTCGGACGTCGGGGCCTCGGCGGCACCGGTGACACCGCAGCCCCAGGCTCTGTGGTGCCGTGGAGGCGGCGGCAGTGGGCGCCGAGGGCTGGCCACAGCTTTCGGGGCTGGCCCCCTTGGCGTGGGAGAAATGGCCGGACGTTCGCAAGCCCCGTGCCGGCTTCGGGCAAAAAACGGCCCCGAGCGGGCCTCGGACGTCGGGGCCTCGGCGGCACCGGTGACACCGCAGCCCCAGGCTCTGTGGTGCCGTGGAAGCGGCGGCAGTGGGCGCCGAGGGCTGGCCACAGCTTTCGGGGCTGGCCCCTTTGGCGTGGCAGAAATCGCCGGACGTTCGCAAGTCCCGTGCCGGCTTCGGGCAAAAAACGGCCCCGAGCGGGCCTCGGACGTCGGGGCCCTCGGCGGCACCGGTGACACCGCAGCCCCAGGCTCTGTGGTGCCGTGGAAGCGGCGGCAGTGGGCGCCGAGGGCTGGCCACAGCTTTCGGGGCTGGCCCCCTTGGCGTGGGAGAAATGGCCGGACGTTCGCAAGCCCCGTGCCGGCTTCGGGCAAAAAACGGCCCCGAGCGGGCCTCGGACGTCGGGGCCTCGGCGGCACCGGTGACACCGCAGCCCCAGGCTCTGTGGTGCCGTGGAGGCGGCGGCAGTGGGCGCCGAGGGCTGGCCACAGCTTTCGGGGCTGGCCCCCTTGGCGTGGGAGAAATGGCCGGACGTTCGCAAGCCCCGTGCCGGCTTCGGGCAAAAAACGGCCCCGAGCGGGCCTCGGACGTCGGGGCCTCGGCGGCACCGGTGACACCGCAGCCCCAGGCTCTGTGGTGCCGTGGAAGCGGCGGCAGTGGGCGCCGAGGGCTGGCCACAGCTTTCGGGGCTGGCCCCCTTGGCGTGGGAGAAATGGCCGGACGTTCGCAAGCCCCGTGCCGGCTTCGGGCAAAAAACGGCCCCGAGCGGGCCTCGGACGTCGGGGCCTCGGCGGCACCGGTGACACCCGCAGCCCCATGCTCTGTGGTGCCGTGGAAGCGGCGGCAGTGGGCGCCGAGGGCTGGCCACAGCTTTCGGGGCTGGCCCCCTTGGCGTGGGAGAAATTGCCGGACGTTCGCAAGCCCCGTGCCGGCTTCGGGCAAAAAACGGCCCCGAGCGGGCCTCGGACGTCGGGGCCTTGGCGGCACCGGTGACACCGCAGCCCCAGGCTCTGTGGTGCCGTGGAAGCGGCGGCAGTGGGCGCCGAGGGCCGGCCACAGCTTTCGGGGCTGGCCCCCTTGGCGTGGGAGAAATCGCCGGACGTTCGCAAGCCCCGTGCCGGCTTCGGGCAAAAAACGGCCCCGAGCGGGCCTCGGACGTCGGGGCCTCGACGGCACCGGTGACACCGCAGCCCCAGGCTCTGTGGTGCCGTGGAAGCGGCGGCAGTGGGTGCCGAGGGCTGGCCACAGCTTTCGGGGCTGGCCCCTTTGGCGTGGCAGAAATCGCCGGACGTTCGCAAGCCCCGTGCCGGCTTCGGGCAAAAAACGGCCCCGAGCGGGCCTCGGACGTCGGGGCCTCGGCGGCACCGGTGACACCGCAGCCCCAGGCTCTGTGGTGCCGTGGAAGCGGCGGCTGTGGGCGCCGAGGTCTGGCCACAGCTTTCGGGGCTGGCCCCCTTGGCGTGGGAGAAATCGCCGGACGTTCGCAAGCCCTGTGCCGGCTTCGGGCAAAAAAACGGCCCCGAGCGGGCCTCGGACGTCGGGGCCCTCGGCGGCACCGGTGACACCGCAGCCCCAGGCTCTGTGGTGCCGTGGAAGCGGCGGCAGTGGGCGCCGAGGGCTGGCCACAGCTTTCGGGGCTGGCCCCCTTGGCGTGGGAGAAATCGCCGGACGTTCCCAAGCCCCGTGCCGGCTTCGGGCAAAAAACGGCCCCGAGCGGGCCTCGGACGTCGGGGCCTCGGCGGCACCGGTGACACCGCAGCCCCAGGCTCTGTGGTGCCGTGGAAGCGGCGGCAGTGGGCGCCGAGGGCTGGCCACAGCTTTCGGGGCTGGCCCCCTTGGCGTGGGAGAAATCGCCGGACGTTCGCAAGCCCCGTGCGCCTCGGACGTCGGGGCCTCGGCGGCACCGGTGACACCGCAGCCCAGGCTCTGTGGTGCCGTGGGAAGCGGCGGCAGTGGGCGCCGAGGGCTGGCCACAGCTTTCGGGGCTGGCCCCCTTGGCGTGGGAGAAATCGCCGGACGTTCGCAAGCCCCGTGCCGGCTTCGGGCAAAAAACGGCCCCCGAGCGGGCCTCGGACGTCGGGGGCCTCGGCGGGCACCGGTGACACCGCAGCCCCAGGCTCTGTGGTGCCGTGGAAGCGGCGGCAGTGGGCGCCGAGGGCTGGCCACAGCTTTCGGGGCTGGCCCCCTTGGCGTGGGAGAAATTGCCGAACGTTCGCAAGCCCCGTGCCGGCTTCGGGCAAAAAACGGCCCCGAGCGGGCCTCGGACGTCGGGGCCCGCGGCGGCACCGGGTGACACCGCAGCCCCAAGGCTCTGTGGTGCCGTGGGAAGGCGGCGGCAGTGGGCGCCGAGGGCCGGCCACAGCTTTGGGGCTGGCCCCCTTGGCGTGGGAGAAATGGCCGGACGTTCGCAAGCCCCGTGCCGGGCTTCGGGCAAAAAACGGCCCCGAGCGGGCCTCGGACGTCGGGGCCTCGGCGGCACCGGTGACACCGCAGCCCCAGGCTCTGTGGTGCCGTGGAAGCGGCGGCAGTGGGCGCCGAGGGCCGGCCACAGCTTCGGGGCTGGCCCCCTTGGCGTGGGAGAAATGGGCCGGACGTTCGCAAGCCCCGTGCCGGCTTCGGGCAAAAAACGGCCCCGAGCGGGCCTCGGACGTCGGGGCCTCGGCGGCACCGGTGACACCGCAGCCCCAGGCTCTGTGGTGCCGTGGGAAGCGGCGGCAGTGGGCGCCGAGGGCTGGCCACAGCTTTCGGGGCTGGCCCCCTTGGCGTTGCAGAAATCGCCGGACGTTCGCAAGCCCCGTGCCGGCTTCGGGCAAAAAAACGGCCCCGAGCGGGCCTCGGACGTCGGGGCCTCGGCGGCACCGGTGACACCGCAGCCCCAGGCTCTGTGGTGCCGGTGGAAGCGGCGGCAGTGGGCGCCGAGGGCCGGCCACAGCTTTCGGGGCTGGCCCCCTTTGCGTGGGAGAAATGGCCGGACGTTCGCAAGCCCCGTGCCGGCTTCGGGCAAAAAACGGCCCGAGCGGGCCTCGGACGTCGGGGCCTCGGCGGCACCGGTGACACCGCAGCCCCAGGCTCTGTGGTGCCGTGGAAGCGGCGGCAGTGGGCGCCGAGGGCCGGCCACAGCTTTCGGGGCTGGCCCCCCTTGGCGTGGGAGAAATCGCCGGACGTTCGCAAGCCCCGTGCCGGCTTCGGGCAAAAAACGGCCCGAGCGGGCCTCGGACGTCGGGGCCTCGGCGGCACCGGTGACACCGCAGCCCCAGGCTCTGTGGTGCCGTGGAGGCTGCGGCAGTGGGCGCCGAGGGCTGGCCACAGCTTTCGGGGCTGGCCCCCTTGGCGTGGCAGAAATCGCCGGACGTTCGCAAGCCCCGTGCCGGCTTCGGGCAAAAAACGGCCCCCGAGCGGGCCTCGGACGTCGGGGCCTCGGCGGCACCGGTGACACCGCAGCCCCAGGCTCTGTGGTGCCGTGGGAAGCGGCGGCAGTGGGCGCCGAGGGCTGGCCACAGCTTTCGGGCTGGCCCCCTTGGCATGGGAGAAATCGCCGGACGTTCGCAAAGCCCGTGCCGGCTTCGGCAAAAAACGTCCCCGAGCGGGCCTCGGACGTCGGGGCCTCGGCGGCACCGGTGACACCGCAGCCCCAGGCTCTGTGGTGCCGTGGAAGCGGCGGCAGTGGGCGCCGAGGGCTGGCCACAGCTTTCGGGGCTGGCCCCCTTGGCGTGGGAGAAATGGCCGGACGTTCGCAAGCCCCGTGCCGGCTTCGGGCAAAAAACGGCCCCGAGCGGGCCTCGGACGTCGGGGCCTCGACGGCACCGGTGACACCGCAGCCCCAGGCTCTGTGGTGCCGTGGAAGCGGCGGCAGTGGGGCGCCGGAGGGCTGGCCACAGCTTTCGGGCTGGCCCCTTTGGCGTGGCAGAAATCGCCGGACGTTCGCAAGCCCCGTGCCGGCTTCGGGCAAAAAAACGGCCCCGAGCGGGCCTCGGACGTCGGGGCCTCGGCGGCACCGGTGACACCGCAGCCCCAGGCTCTGTGGTGCCGTGGAAGCGGCGGCAGTGGGCGCCGAGGGCTGGCCACAGCTTTCGGGGCTGGCCCCCCTTGGCGTGGGAGAAATCGCCGGACGTTCGCAAGCCCCGTGCGGCTTCGGGCAAAAAACGGCCCCGAGCGGGCCTCGGACGTCGGGGCCCTCGGCTGGGCACCGGTGACACCGCAGCCCCAGGCTCTGTGTGGCCGTGGAAAGCGGCGGCAGTGGGCGCCGAGGGCTGGCCACAGCTTTCGGGGCTGGCCCCCTTGGCGTGGGAGAAATCGCCGGACGTTCGCAAGCCCCGTGCCGGCTTCGGGCAAAAAAACGGCCCCGAGCGGGCCTCGGACGTCGGGGCCTCGGCGGCACCGGTGACACCGCAGCCCCAGGCTCTGTGGTGCCGTGGAGGCGGCGGCAGTGGGCGCCGAGGGCTGGCCACAGCTTTCGGGGCTGGCCCCCTTGGCGTGGGAGAAATCGCCGGACGTTCGCAAGCCCCGTGCCGGCTTCGGGCAAAAAACGGCCCCGAGCGGGCCTCGGACGTCGGGGCCTCGGCGGCACCGGTGACACCGCAGCCCCCAGGCTCTGTGGTGCCGTGGAAGCGGTGGCAGTGGGCGCCGAGGGCTGGCCACAGCTTTCGGGGCTGGCCCCCTTGGCGTGGGAGAAATGGGCCGAACGTTCGCAAGCCCCGTGCCGGCTTCGGGCAAAAAACGGCCCCGAGCGGGCCTCGGACGTCGGGGGCCTCGGCGGCACCGGTGACACCGCAGCCCCAGGCTCTGTGGTGCCGTGGAAGCGGCGGCAGTGGGCGCCGAGGGCTGGCCACAGCTTTCGGGGCTGGCCCCCTTGGCGTGGGAGAAATCGCCGGACGTTCGCAAGCCCCCGTGCCGGCTTCGGGCAAAAAACGGCCCCGAGCGGGCCTCGGACGTCGGGGCCTCGGCGGCACCGGTGACACCGCAGCCCCAGGCTCTGTGGTGCCGTGGAAGCGGCGGCTGTGGGCGCCGAGGGCTGGCCACAGCTTTCGGGGCTGGCCCCCTTGGCGTGGGGAGAAATGGCCGGAACGTTCGCAAGCCCCGTGCCGGCTTCGGGCCAAAAAACGGCCCCGAGCGGGCCTCGGACGTCGGGGCCTCGGCGGGCACCCGGTGACACCGCAGCCCCAGGCTCTGTGGTGCCGTGGAAGCGGCGGCAGTGGGCGCCGAGGGCTGGCCACAGCTTTCGGGGCTGGCCCCCTTGGCGTGGGAGAAATCGCGCGGACGTTCGCAAGCCCCGTGCGGGCTTCGGGCAAAAAAACGGCCCCGAGCGGGCCTCGGACGTCGGGGGCCTCGGCTGGCACCGGTGACACCGCAGCCCCAGGCTCTGTGGTGCCGTGGAGGCGGCGGCAGTGGGCGCCGAGGGCTGGCCACAGCTTTCGGGGCTGGCCCCCTTGGCGTGGGAGAAATGGCCGGACGTTCGCAAGCCCCGTGCCGGCTTCGGGCAAAAAACGGCCCCGAGCGGGCCTCGGACGTCGGGGCCTCGGCGGCACCGGTGACACCGCAGCCCCAGGCTCTGTGGTGCCGTGGAAGCGGCGGCAGTGGGCGCCGAGGGCTGGCCACAGCTTTCGGGGCTGGCCCCTTTGGCGTGGCAGAAATCGCCGGACGTTCGCAAGTCCCGTGCCGGCTTCGGGCAAAAAACGGCCCCGAGCGGGCCTCGGACGTCGGGGCCTCGGCGGCACCGGTGACACCGCAGCCCCAGGCTCTGTGGTGCCGTGGAAGCGGCGGCAGTGGGCGCCGAGGGCTGGCCACAGCTTTCGGGGCTGGCCCCCTTGGCGTGGGAGAAATGGCCGGACGTTCGCAAGCCCCGTGCCGGCTTCGGGCAAAAAACGGCCCCGAGCGGGCCTCGGACGTCGGGGCCTCGGCGGCACCGGTGACACCGCAGCCCCAGGCTCTGTGGTGCCGTGGAGGCGGCGGCAGTGGGCGCCGAGGGCTGGCCACAGCTTTCGGGGCTGGCCCCCTTGGCGTGGGAGAAATGGCCGGACGTTCGCAAGCCCCGTGCCGGCTTCGGGCAAAAAACGGCCCCGAGCGGGCCTCGGACGTCGGGGCCTCGGCGGCACCGGTGACACCGCAGCCCCAGGCTCTGTGGTGCCGTGGAAGCGGCGGCAGTGGGCGCCGAGGGCTGGCCACAGCTTTCGGGGCTGGCCCCCTTGGCGTGGGAGAAATGGCCGGACGTTCGCAAGCCCCGTGCCGGCTTCGGGCAAAAAACGGCCCCGAGCGGGCCTCGGACGTCGGGGCCTCGGCGGCACCGGTGACACCGCAGCCCCATGCTCTGTGGTGCCGTGGAAGCGGCGGCAGTGGGCGCCGAGGGCTGGCCACAGCTTTCGGGGCTGGCCCCCTTGGCGTGGGAGAAATTGCCGGACGTTCGCAAGCCCCGTGCCGGCTTCGGGCAAAAAACGGCCCCGAGCGGGCCTCGGACGTCGGGGCCTTGGCGGCACCGGTGACACCGCAGCCCCAGGCTCTGTGGTGCCGTGGAAGCGGCGGCAGTGGGCGCCGAGGGCCGGCCACAGCTTTCGGGGCTGGCCCCCTTGGCGTGGGAGAAATCGCCGGACGTTCGCAAGCCCCGTGCCGGCTTCGGGCAAAAAACGGCCCCGAGCGGGCCTCGGACGTCGGGGCCTCGACGGCACCGGTGACACCGCAGCCCCAGGCTCTGTGGTGCCGTGGAAGCGGCGGCAGTGGGTGCCGAGGGCTGGCCACAGCTTTCGGGGCTGGCCCCTTTGGCGTGGCAGAAATCGCCGGACGTTCGCAAGCCCCGTGCCGGCTTCGGGCAAAAAACGGCCCCGAGCGGGCCTCGGACGTCGGGGCCTCGGCGGCACCGGTGACACCGCAGCCCCAGGCTCTGTGGTGCCGTGGAAGCGGCGGCAGTGGGCGCCGAGGTCTGGCCACAGCTTTCGGGGCTGGCCCCTTTGGCGTGGCAGAAATCGCCGGACGTTCGCAAGCCCCGTGCCGGCTTCGGGCAAAAAACGGCCCCGAGCGGGCCTCGGACGTCGGGGCCTCGGCGGCACCGGTGACACCGCAGCCCCAGGCTCTGTGGTGCCGTGGAAGCGGCGGCAGTGGGCGCCGAGGGCTGGCCACAGCTTTCGGGGCTGGCCCCCTTGGCGTGGGAGAAATCGCCGGACGTTCGCAAGCCCCGTGCCGGCTTCGGGCAAAAAACGGCCCCGAGCGGGCTTCGGACGTCGGGGCCTCGGCGGCACCGGTGACACCGCAGCCCCAGGCTCTGTGGTGCCGTGGAAGCGGCGGCAGTGGGCGCCGAGGGCTGGCCACAGCTTTCGGGGCTGGCCCCCTTGGCGTGGGAGAAATCGCCGGACGTTCGCAAGCCCCGTGCCGGCTTCGGGCAAAAAACGGCCCCGAGCGGGCCTCGGACGTCGGGGCCTCGGCGGCACCGGTGACACCGCAGCCCCAGGCTCTGTGGTGCCGTGGAAGCGGCGGCTGTGGGCGCCGAGGTCTGGCCACAGCTTTCGGGGCTGGCCCCCTTGGCGTGGGAGAAATCGCCGGACGTTCGCAAGCCCTGTGCCGGCTTCGGGCAAAAAACGGCCCCGAGCGGGCCTCGGACGTCGGGGCCTCGGCGGCACCGGTGACACCGCAGCCCCAGGCTCTGTGGTGCCGTGGAAGCGGCGGCAGTGGGCGCCGAGGGCTGGCCACAGCTTTCGGGGCTGGCCCCCTTGGCGTGGGAGAAATCGCCGGACGTTCCCAAGCCCCGTGCCGGCTTCGGGCAAAAAACGGCCCCGAGCGGGCCTCGGACGTCGGGGCCTCGGCGGCACCGGTGACACCGCAGCCCCAGGCTCTGTGGTGCCGTGGAAGCGGCGGCAGTGGGCGCCGAGGGCTGGCCACAGCTTTCGGGGCTGGCCCCCTTGGCGTGGGAGAAATTGCCGAACGTTCGCAAGCCCCGTGCCGGCTTCGGGCAAAAAACGGCCCCGAGCGGGCCTCGGACGTCGGGGCCTCGGCGGCACCGGTGACACCGCAGCCCCAGGCTCTGTGTGGACGTGGAAGCGGCGGCAGTGGGCGCCGAGGGCTGGCCACAGCTTTCGGGGCTGGCCCCCTTGGCGTGGGAGAAATCGCCGGACGTTCGCAAGCCCCGTGCCGGCTTCGGGCAAAAAACGGCCCCGAGCGGGCCTCGGACGTCGGGGCCTCGGCGGCACCGGTGACACCGCAGCCCCAGGCTCTGTGTGGCCGTGGAAGCGGCGGCAGTGGGCGCCGAGGGCTGGCCACAGCTTTCGGGGCTGGCCCCCTTGGCGTGGGAGAAATGGCCGGACGTTCGCAAGCCCCGTGCCGGCTTCGGGCAAAAAACGGCCCCGAGCGGGCCTCGGACGTCGGGGCCTCGGCGGCACCGGTGACACCGCAGCCCCAGGCTCTGTGGTGCCGTGGAGGCGGCGGCAGTGGGCGCCGAGGGCTGGCCACAGCTTTCGGGGCTGGCCCCCTTGGCGTGGGAGAAATCGCCGGACGTTCGCAAGCCCCGTGCCGGCTTCGGGCAAAAAACGGCCCCGAGCGGGCCTCGGACGTCGGGGCCTCGGCGGCACCGGTGACACCGCAGCCCCAGGCTCTGTGGTGCCGTGGAAGCGGTGGCAGTGGGCGCCGAGGGCTGGCCACAGCTTTCGGGGCTGGCCCCCTTGGCGTGGGAGAAATGGCCGAACGTTCGCAAGCCCCGTGCCGGCTTCGGGCAAAAAACGGCCCCGAGCGGGCCTCGGACGTCGGGGCCTCGGCGGCACCGGTGACACCGCAGCCCCAGGCTCTGTGGTGCCGTGGAAGCGGCGGCAGTGGGCGCCGAGGGCTGGCCACAGCTTTCGGGGCTGGCCCCCTTGGCGTGGGAGAAATGGCCGGACGTTCGCAAGCCCCGTGCTGGCTTCGGGCAAAAAAACGGCCCCGAGCGGGCCTCGGACGTCGGGGCCTCGGCGGCACCGGTGACACCGCAGCCCCAGGCTCTGTGTGGCCGTGGAAGCGGTGGCAGTGGGCGCCGAGGGCTGGCCACAGCTTTCGGGGCTGGCCCCCTTGGCGTGGGAGAAATCGCCGGACGTTCGCAAGCCCCGTGCCGGCTTCGGGCAAAAAACGGCCCCGAGCGGGCCTCGGACGTCGGGGCCTCGGCGGCACCGGTGACACCGCAGCCCCAGGCTCTGTGGTGCCGTGGAAGCGGCGGCAGTGGGCGCCGAGGGCTGGCCACAGCTTTCGGGGCTGGCCCCCTTGGCGTGGGAGAAATCGCCGGACGTTCGCAAGCCCCGTGCCGGCTTCGGGCAAAAAACGGCCCCGAGCGGGCCTCGGACGTCGGGGCCTCGGCGGCACCGGTGACACCGCAGCCCCAGGCTCTGTGGTGCCGTGGAAGCGGTGGCAGTGGGCGCCGAGGGCTGGCCACAGCTTTCGGGGCTGGCCCCCTTGGCGTGGGAGAAATGGCCGAACGTTCGCAAGCCCCGTGCCGGCTTCGGGCAAAAAACGGCCCCGAGCGGGCCTCGGACGTCGGGGCCTCGGCGGCACCGGTGACACCGCAGCCCCAGGCTCTGTGGTGCCGTGGAAGCGGCGGCAGTGGGCGCCGAGGGCTGGCCACAGCTTTCGGGGCTGGCCCCCTTGGCGTGGGAGAAATCGCCGGACGTTCGCAAGCCCCGTGCCGGCTTCGGGCAAAAAAACGGCCCCGAGCGGGCCTCGGACGTCGGGGCCTCGGCGGCACCGGTGACACCGCAGCCCCAGGCTCTGTGGTGCCGTGGAGGCGGCGGCAGTGGGCGCCGAGGGCTGGCCACAGCTTTCGGGGCTGGCCCCCTTGGCGTGGGAGAAATCGCCGGACGTTCGCAAGCCCCGTGCCGGCTTCGGGCAAAAAAACGGCCCCGAGCGGGCCTCGGACGTCGGGGCCTCGGCGGCACCGGTGACACCGCAGCCCCAGGCTCTGTGGTGCCGTGGAAGCGGCGGCAGTGGGCGCCGAGGGCTGGCCACAGCTTTCGGGGCTGGCCCCTTTGGCGTGGAAGAAATCGCCGGACGTTCGCAAGTCCCGTGCCGGCTTCGGGCAAAAAACGGCCCCGAGCGGGCCTCGGACGTCGGGGCCTCGGCGGCACCGGTGACACCGCAGCCCCAGGCTCTGTGGTGCCGTGGAAGCGGCGGCAGTGGGCGCCGAGGGCTGGCCCCGTGCCGGCTTCGGGCAAAAAACGGCCCCGAGCGGGCCTCGGACGTCGGGGCCTCGGCGGCACCGGTGACACCGCAGCCCCAGGCTCTGTGGTGCCGTGGAGGCGGCGGCAGTGGGCGCCGAGGGCTGGCCACAGCTTTCGGGGCTGGCCCCCTTGGCGTGGGAGAAATGGCCGGACGTTCGCAAGCCCCGTGCCGGCTTCGGGCAAAAAACGGCCCCGAGCGGGCCTCGGACGTCGGGGCCTCGGCGGCACCGGTGACACCGCAGCCCCAGGCTCTGTGGTGCCGTGGAAGCGGCGGCAGTGGGCGCCGAGGGCTGGCCACAGCTTTCGGGGCTGGCCCCCTTGGCGTGGGAGAAATGGCCGGACGTTCGCAAGCCCCGTGCCGGCTTCGGGCAAAAAACGGCCCCGAGCGGGCCTCGGACGTCGGGGCCTCGGCGGCACCGGTGACACCGCAGCCCCATGCTCTGTGGTGCCGTGGAAGCGGCGGCAGTGGGCGCCGAGGGCTGGCCACAGCTTTCGGGGCTGGCCCCCTTGGTGTGGGAGAAATCGCCGGACGTTCGCAAGCCCCGTGCCGGCTTCGGGCAAAAAAACGGCCCCGAGCGGGCCTCGGACGTCGGGGCCTCGGCGGCACCGGTGACACCGCAGCCCCAGGCTCTGTGGTGCCGTGGAAGCGGCGGCAGTGGGCGCCGAGGGCTGGCCACAGCTTTCGGGGCTGGCCCCTTTGGCGTGGGAGAAATTGCCGAACGTTCGCAAGCCCCGTGCCGGCTTCGGGCAAAAAACGGCCCCGAGCGGGCCTCGGACGTCGGGGCCTCGGCGGCACCGGTGACACCGCAGCCCCAGGCTCTGTGTGGACGTGGAAGCGGCGGCAGTGGGCGCCGAGGGCTGGCCACAGCTTTCGGGGCTGGCCCCCTTGGCGTGGGAGAAATCGCCGGACGTTCGCAAGCCCCGTGCCGGCTTCGGGCAAAAAACGGCCCCGAGCGGGCCTCGGACGTCGGGGCCTCGGCGGCACCGGTGACACCGCAGCCCCAGGCTCTGTGTGGCCGTGGAAGCGGCGGCAGTGGGCGCCGAGGGCTGGCCACAGCTTTCGGGGCTGGCCCCCTTGGCGTGGGAGAAATGGCCGGACGTTCGCAAGCCCCGTGCCGGCTTCGGGCAAAAAACGGCCCCGAGCGGGCCTCGGACGTCGGGGCCTCGGCGGCACCGGTGACACCGCAGCCCCAGGCTCTGTGGTGCCGTGGAGGCGGCGGCAGTGGGCGCCGAGGGCTGGCCACAGCTTTCGGGGCTGGCCCCCTTGGCGTGGGAGAAATCGCCGGACGTTCGCAAGCCCCGTGCCGGCTTCGGGCAAAAAACGGCCCCGAGCGGGCCTCGGACGTCGGGGCCTCGGCGGCACCGGTGACACCGCAGCCCCAGGCTCTGTGGTGCCGTGGAAGCGGTGGCAGTGGGCGCCGAGGGCTGGCCACAGCTTTCGGGGCTGGCCCCCTTGGCGTGGGAGAAATGGCCGAACGTTCGCAAGCCCCGTGCCGGCTTCGGGCAAAAAACGGCCCCGAGCGGGCCTCGGACGTCGGGGCCTCGGCGGCACCGGTGACACCGCAGCCCCAGGCTCTGTGGTGCCGTGGAAGCGGCGGCAGTGGGCGCCGAGGGCTGGCCACAGCTTTCGGGGCTGGCCCCCTTGGCGTGGGAGAAATCGCCGGACGTTCGCAAGCCCCGTGCCGGCTTCGGGCAAAAAACGGCCCCGAGCGGGCCTCGGACGTCGGGGCCTCGGCGGCACCGGTGACACCGCAGCCCCAGGCTCTGTGGTGCCGTGCAAGCGGCGGCTGTGGGCGCCGAGGGCTGGCCACAGCTTTCGGGGCTGGCCCCCTTGGCGTGGGAGAAATGGCCGGACGTTCGCAAGCCCCGTGCCGGCTTCGGGCAAAAAACGGCCCCGAGCGGGCCTCGGACGTCGGGGCCTCGGCGGCACCGGTGACACCGCAGCCCCAGGCTCTGTGGTGCCGTGGAAGCGGCGGCAGTGGGCGCCGAGGGCTGGCCACAGCTTTCGGGGCTGGCCCCCTTGGCGTGGGAGAAATGGCCGGACGTTCGCAAGCCCCGTGCCGGCTTCGGGCAAAAAACGGCCCCGAGCGGGCCTCGGACGTCGGGGCCTCGGCGGCACCGGTGACACCGCAGCCCCAGGCTCTGTGGTGCCGTGGAAGCGGCGGCAGTGGGCGCCGCGGGCTGGCCACAGCTTTCGGGGCTGGCCCCCTTGGCGTGGGAGAAATCGCCGGACGTTCGCAAGCCCCGTGCCGGCTTCGGGCAAAAAACGGCCCCGAGCGGGCCTCGGACGTCGGGGCCTCGGCGGCACCGGTGACACCGCAGCCCCAGGCTCTGTGTGGACGTGGAAGCGGCGGCAGTGGGCGCCGAGGGCTGGCCACAGCTTTCGGGGCTGGCCCCCTTGGCGTGGGAGAAATCGCCGGACGTTCGCAAGCCCCG
Organism: Pelecanus crispus; assembly: GCF_030463565.1. Taxonomy (NCBI): domain Eukaryota; kingdom Metazoa; phylum Chordata; class Aves; order Pelecaniformes; family Pelecanidae; genus Pelecanus; species Pelecanus crispus. Next base: position 9,827 of record NW_027461438.1, on the reverse strand, counting down.
TGCCGGCTTCGGGCAAAAAACGGCCCCGAGCGGGCCTCGGACGTCGGGGCCTGGGCGGCACCGGTGACACCGCAGCCCCAGGCTCTGTGGTGCCGTGGAAGCGGCGGCAGTGGGCGCTGAGGGCTGGCCACAGCTTTCGGGGCTGGCCCCTTTGGCGTGGCAGAAATCGCCGGACGTTCGCAAGCCCCGTGCCGGCTTCGGGCAAAAAAACGGCCCCGAGCGGGCCTCGGACGTCGGGGCCTCGGCGGCACCGGTGACACCGCAGCCCCAGGCTCTGTGGTGCCGTGGAAGCGGCGGCAGTGGGCGCCGAGGGCTGGCCACAGCTTTCGGGGCTGGCCCCCTTGGCGTGGGAGAAATGGCCGGACGTTCGCAAGCCCCGTGCCGGCTTCGGGCAAAAAACGGCCCCGAGCGGGCCTCGGACGTCGGGGCCTCGGCGGCACCGGTGACACCGCAGCCCCAGGCTCTGTGGTGCCGTGGAAGCGGCGGCAGTGGGCGCCGAGGGCTGGCCACAGCTTTCGGGGCTGGCCCCTTTGGCGTGGGAGAAATTGCCGAACGTTCGCAAGCCCCGTGCCGGCTTCGGGCAAAAAACGGCCCCGAGCGGGCCTCGGACGTCGGGGCCTCGGCGGCACCGGTGACACCGCAGCCCCAGGCTCTGTGTGGACGTGGAAGCGGCGGCAGTGGGCGCCGAGGGCTGGCCACAGCTTTCGGGGCTGGCCCCCTTGGCGTGGGAGAAATCGCCGGACGTTCGCAAGCCCCGTGCCGGCTTCGGGCAAAAAACGGCCCCGAGCGGGCCTCGGACGTCGGGGCCTCGGCGGCACCGGTGACACCGCAGCCCCAGGCTCTGTGTGGCCGTGGAAGCGGCGGCAGTGGGCGCCGAGGGCTGGCCACAGCTTTCGGGGCTGGCCCCCTTGGCGTGGGAGAAATGGCCGGACGTTCGCAAGCCCCGTGCCGGCTTCGGGCAAAAAACGGCCCCGAGCGGGCCTCGGACGTCGGGGCCTCGGCGGCACCGGTGACACCGCAGCCCCAGGCTCTGTGGTGCCGTGGAGGCGGCGGCAGTGGGCGCCGAGGGCTGGCCACAGCTTTCGGGGCTGGCCCCCTTGGCGTGGGAGAAATCGCCGGACGTTCGCAAGCCCCGTGCCGGCTTCGGGCAAAAAACGGCCCCGAGCGGGCCTCGGACGTCGGGGCCTCGGCGGCACCGGTGACACCGCAGCCCCAGGCTCTGTGGTGCCGTGGAAGCGGTGGCAGTGGGCGCCGAGGGCTGGCCACAGCTTTCGGGGCTGGCCCCCTTGGCGTGGGAGAAATGGCCGAACGTTCGCAAGCCCCGTGCCGGCTTCGGGCAAAAAACGGCCCCGAGCGGGCCTCGGACGTCGGGGCCTCGGCGGCACCGGTGACACCGCAGCCCCAGGCTCTGTGGTGCCGTGGAAGCGGCGGCAGTGGGCGCCGAGGGCTGGCCACAGCTTTCGGGGCTGGCCCCCTTGGCGTGGGAGAAATCGCCGGACGTTCGCAAGCCCCGTGCCGGCTTCGGGCAAAAAACGGCCCCGAGCGGGCCTCGGACGTCGGGGCCTCGGCGGCACCGGTGACACCGCAGCCCCAGGCTCTGTGGTGCCGTGGAAGCGGCGGCTGTGGGCGCCGAGGGCTGGCCACAGCTTTCGGGGCTGGCCCCCTTGGCGTGGGAGAAATGGCCGGACGTTCGCAAGCCCCGTGCCGGCTTCGGGCAAAAAACGGCCCCGAGCGGGCCTCGGACGTCGGGGCCTCGGCGGCACCGGTGACACCGCAGCCCCAGGCTCTGTGGTGCCGTGGAAGCGGCGGCAGTGGGCGCCGAGGGCTGGCCACAGCTTTCGGGGCTGGCCCCCTTGGCGTGGGAGAAATGGCCGGACGTTCGCAAGCCCCGTGCCGGCTTCGGGCAAAAAACGGCCCCGAGCGGGCCTCGGACGTCGGGGCCTCGGCGGCACCGGTGACACCGCAGCCCCAGGCTCTGTGGTGCCGTGGAAGCGGCGGCAGTGGGCGCCGAGACCTGGGCACAGCTTTCGGGGCTGGCCCCCTTGGCGTGGGAGAAATCGCCGGACGTTCGCAAGCCCCGTGCCGGCTTCGGGCAAAAAACGGCCCCGAGCGGGCCTCGGACGTCGGGGCCTCGGCGGCACCGGTGACACCGCAGCCCCAGGCTCTGTGTGGACGTGGAAGCGGCGGCAGTGGGCGCCGAGGGCTGGCCACAGCTTTCGGGGCTGGCCCCCTTGGCGTGGGAGAAATCGCCGGACGTTCGCAAGCCCCGTGCCGGCTTCGGGCAAAAAACGGCCCCGAGCGGGCCTCGGACGTCGGGGCCTCGGCGGCACCGGTGACACCGCAGCCCCAGGCTCTGTGGTGCCGTGGAAGCGGCGGCAGTGGGCGCCGAGGGCTGGCCACAGCTTTCGGGGCTGGCCCCCTTGGCGTGGGAGAAATCGCCGGACGTTCGCAAGCCCCGTGCCGGCTTCGGGCAAAAAACGGCCCCGAGCGGGCCTCGGACGTCGGGGCCTCGGCGGCACCGGTGACACCGCAGCCCCAGGCTCTGTGGTGCCGTGGAAGCGGCGGCAGTGGGCGCCGAGGGCTGGCCACAGCTTTCGGGGCTGGCCCCCTTGGCGTGGGAGAAATCGCCGGACGTTCGCAAGCCCCGTGCCGGCTTCGGGCAAAAAACGGCCCCGAGCGGGCCTCGGACGTCGGGGCCTGGGCGGCACCGGTGACACCGCAGCCCCAGGCTCTGTGGTGCCGTGGAAGCGGCGGCAGTGGGCGCTGAGGGCTGGCCACAGCTTTCGGGGCTGGCCCCTTTGGCGTGGCAGAAATCGCCGGACGTTCGCAAGCCCCGTGCCGGCTTCGGGCAAAAAACGGCCCCGAGCGGGCCTCGGACGTCGGGGCCTCGGCGGCACCGGTGACACCGCAGCCCCAGGCTCTGTGGTGCCGTGGAAGCGGCGGCAGTGGGCGCCGAGGGCTGGCCACAGCTTTCGGGGCTGGCCCCCTTGGCGTGGGAGAAATGGCCGGACGTTCGCAAGCCCCGTGCCGGCTTCGGGCAAAAAACGGCCCCGAGCGGGCCTCGGACGTCGGGGCCTCGGCGGCACCGGTGACACCGCAGCCCCAGGCTCTGTGGTGCCGTGGAAGCGGCGGCAGTGGGCGCCGAGGGCTGGCCACAGCTTTCGGGGCTGGCCCCTTTGGCGTGGGAGAAATTGCCGAACGTTCGCAAGCCCCGTGCCGGCTTCGGGCAAAAAACGGCCCCGAGCGGGCCTCGGACGTCGGGGCCTCGGCGGCACCGGTGACACCGCAGCCCCAGGCTCTGTGTGGACGTGGAAGCGGCGGCAGTGGGCGCCGAGGGCTGGCCACAGCTTTCGGGGCTGGCCCCCTTGGCGTGGGAGAAATCGCCGGACGTTCGCAAGCCCCGTGCCGGCTTCGGGCAAAAAACGGCCCCGAGCGGGCCTCGGACGTCGGGGCCTCGGCGGCACCGGTGACACCGCAGCCCCAGGCTCTGTGTGGCCGTGGAAGCGGCGGCAGTGGGCGCCGAGGGCTGGCCACAGCTTTCGGGGCTGGCCCCCTTGGCGTGGGAGAAATGGCCGGACGTTCGCAAGCCCCGTGCCGGCTTCGGGCAAAAAACGGCCCCGAGCGGGCCTCGGACGTCGGGGCCTCGGCGGCACCGGTGACACCGCAGCCCCAGGCTCTGTGGTGCCGTGGAGGCGGCGGCAGTGGGCGCCGAGGGCTGGCCACAGCTTTCGGGGCTGGCCCCCTTGGCGTGGGAGAAATCGCCGGACGTTCGCAAGCCCCGTGCCGGCTTCGGGCAAAAAACGGCCCCGAGCGGGCCTCGGACGTCGGGGCCTCGGCGGCACCGGTGACACCGCAGCCCCAGGCTCTGTGGTGCCGTGGAAGCGGTGGCAGTGGGCGCCGAGGGCTGGCCACAGCTTTCGGGGCTGGCCCCCTTGGCGTGGGAGAAATGGCCGAACGTTCGCAAGCCCCGTGCCGGCTTCGGGCAAAAAACGGCCCCGAGCGGGCCTCGGACGTCGGGGCCTCGGCGGCACCGGTGACACCGCAGCCCCAGGCTCTGTGGTGCCGTGGAAGCGGCGGCAGTGGGCGCCGAGGGCTGGCCACAGCTTTCGGGGCTGGCCCCCTTGGCGTGGGAGAAATCGCCGGACGTTCGCAAGCCCCGTGCCGGCTTCGGGCAAAAAACGGCCCCGAGCGGGCCTCGGACGTCGGGGCCTCGGCGGCACCGGTGACACCGCAGCCCCAGGCTCTGTGGTGCCGTGGAAGCGGCGGCTGTGGGCGCCGAGGGCTGGCCACAGCTTTCGGGGCTGGCCCCCTTGGCGTGGGAGAAATGGCCGGACGTTCGCAAGCCCCGTGCCGGCTTCGGGCAAAAAACGGCCCCGAGCGGGCCTCGGACGTCGGGGCCTCGGCGGCACCGGTGACACCGCAGCCCCAGGCTCTGTGGTGCCGTGGAAGCGGCGGCAGTGGGCGCCGAGGGCTGGCCACAGCTTTCGGGGCTGGCCCCCTTGGCGTGGGAGAAATGGCCGGACGTTCGCAAGCCCCGTGCCGGCTTCGGGCAAAAAACGGCCCCGAGCGGGCCTCGGACGTCGGGGCCTCGGCGGCACCGGTGACACCGCAGCCCCAGGCTCTGTGGTGCCGTGGAAGCGGCGGCAGTGGGCGCCGAGACCTGGGCACAGCTTTCGGGGCTGGCCCCCTTGGCGTGGGAGAAATCGCCGGACGTTCGCAAGCCCCGTGCCGGCTTCGGGCAAAAAACGGCCCCGAGCGGGCCTCGGACGTCGGGGCCTCGGCGGCACCGGTGACACCGCAGCCCCAGGCTCTGTGTGGACGTGGAAGCGGCGGCAGTGGGCGCCGAGGGCTGGCCACAGCTTTCGGGGCTGGCCCCCTTGGCGTGGGAGAAATCGCCGGACGTTCGCAAGCCCCGTGCCGGCTTCGGGCAAAAAACGGCCCCGAGCGGGCCTCGGACGTCGGGGCCTCGGCGGCACCGGTGACACCGCAGCCCCAGGCTCTGTGGTGCCGTGGAAGCGGCGGCAGTGGGCGCCGAGGGCTGGCCACAGCTTTCGGGGCTGGCCCCCTTGGCGTGGGAGAAATCGCCGGACGTTCGCAAGCCCCGTGCCGGCTTCGGGCAAAAAACGGCCCCGAGCGGGCCTCGGACGTCGGGGCCTCGGCGGCACCGGTGACACCGCAGCCCCAGGCTCTGTGGTGCCGTGGAAGCGGCGGCAGTGGGCGCCGAGGGCTGGCCACAGCTTTCGGGGCTGGCCCCCTTGGCGTGGGAGAAATCGCCGGACGTTCGCAAGCCCCGTGCCGGCTTCGGGCAAAAAACGGCCCCGAGCGGGCCTCGGACGTCGGGGCCTCGGCGGCACCGGTGACACCGCAGCCCCAGGCTCTGTGGTGCCGTGGAAGCGGTGGCAGTGGGCGCCGAGGGCTGGCCACAGCTTTCGGGGCTGGCCCCCTTGGCGTGGGAGAAATCGCCGGACGTTCGCAAGCCCCGTGCCGGCTTCGGGCAAAAAACGGCCCCGAGCGGGCCTCGGACGTCGGGGCCTCGGCGGGCACCGGTGACACCGCAGCCCCAGGCTCTGTGTGGCCGTGGAAGCGGCGGCAGTGGGCGCCGAGGGCTGGCCACAGCTTTCGGGGCTGGCCCCCTTGGCGTGAGAGAAATGGCCGGACGTTCGCAAGCCCCGTGCCGGCTTCGGGCAAAAAACGGCCCCGAGCGGGCCTCGGACGTCGGGGCCTCGGCGGCACCGGTGACACCGCAGCCCCAGGCTCTGTGGTGCCGTGGAGGCGGCGGCAGTGGGCGCCGAGGGCTGGCCACAGCTTTCGGGGCTGGCCCCCTTGGCGTGGGAGAAATGGCCGGACGTTCGCAAGCCCCGTGCCGGCTTCGGGCAAAAAACGGCCCCGAGCGGGCCTCGGACGTCGGGGCCTCGGCGGCACCGGTGACACCGCAGCCCCAGGCTCTGTGGTGCCGTGGAAGCGGTGGCAGTGGGCGCCGAGGGCTGGCCACAGCTTTCGGGGCTGGCCCCCTTGGCGTGGGAGAAATGGCCGGACGTTCGCAAGCCCCGTGCCGGCTTCGGGCAAAAAACGGCCCCGAGCGGGCCTCGGACGTCGGGGCCTCGGCGGCACCGGTGACACCGCAGCCCCAGGCTCTGTGGTGCCGTGGAAGCGGCGGCAGTGGGCGCCGCGGGCTGGCCACAGCTTTCGGGGCTGGCCCCCTTGGCGTGGGAGAAATCGCCGGACGTTCGCAAGCCCCGTGCCGGCTTCGGGCAAAAAAACGGCCCCGAGCGGGCCTCGGACGTCGGGGCCTCGGCGGCACCGGTGACACCGCAGCCCCAGGCTCTGTGTGGACGTGGAAGCGGCGGCAGTGGGCGCCGAGGGCTGGCCACAGCTTTCGGGGCTGGCCCCCTTGGCGTGGGAGAAATCGCCGGACGTTCGCAAGCCCCGTGCCGGCTTCGGGCAAAAAACGGCCCCGAGCGGGCCTCGGACGTCGGGGCCTGGCGGCACCGGTGACACCGCAGCCCCAGGCTCTGTGGTGCCGTGGAAGCGGCGGCAGTGGGCGCTGAGGGCTGGCCACAGCTTTCGGGGCTGGCCCCTTTGGCGTGGCAGAAATCGCCGGACGTTCGCAAGCCCCGTGCCGGCTTCGGGCAAAAAACGGCCCCGAGCGGGCCTCGGACGTCGGGGCCTCGGCGGCACCGGTGACACCGCAGCCCCAGGCTCTGTGGTGCCGTGGAAGCGGCGGCAGTGGGCGCCGAGGGCTGGCCACAGCTTTCGGGGCTGGCCCCCTTGGCGTGGGAGAAATGGCCGGACGTTCGCAAGCCCCGTGCCGGCTTCGGGCAAAAAACGGCCCCGAGCGGGCCTCGGACGTCGGGGCCTCGGCGGCACCGGTGACACCGCAGCCCCAGGCTCTGTGGTGCCGTGGAAGCGGCGGCAGTGGGCGCCGAGACCTGGGCACAGCTTTCGGGGCTGGCCCCCTTGGCGTGGGAGAAATCGCCGGACGTTCGCAAGCCCCGTGCCGGCTTCGGGCAAAAAACGGCCCCGAGCGGGCCTCGGACGTCGGGGCCTCGGCGGCACCGGTGACACCGCAGCCCCAGGCTCTGTGTGGACGTGGAAGCGGCGGCAGTGGGCGCCGAGGGCTGGCCACAGCTTTCGGGGCTGGCCCCCTTGGCGTGGGAGAAATCGCCGGACGTTCGCAAGCCCCGTGCCGGCTTCGGGCAAAAAACGGCCCCCGAGCGGGCCTCGGACGTCGGGGCCTCGGCGGCACCGGTGACACCGCAGCCCCAGGCTCTGTGGTGCCGTGGAAGCGGCGGCAGTGGGCGCCGAGGGCTGGCCACAGCTTTCGGGCTGGCCCCCTTGGCGTGGGAGAAATCGCCGGACGTTCGCAAGCCCCGTGCCGGCTTCGGGCAAAAAACGGCCCCGAGCGGGCCTCGGACGTCGGGGCCTCGGCGGCACCGGTGACACCGCAGCCCCAGGCTCTGTGGTGCCGTGGAAGCGGCGGCAGTGGGCGCCGAGGGCTGGCCACAGCTTTCGGGGCTGGCCCCCTTGGCGTGGGAGAAATCGCCGGACGTTCGCAAGCCCCGTGCCGGCTTCGGGCAAAAAACGGCCCCGAGCGGGCCTCGGACGTCGGGGCCTCGGCGGCACCGGTGACACCGCAGCCCCAGGCTCTGTGGTGCCGTGGAAGCGGTGGCAGTGGGCGCCGAGGGCTGGCCACAGCTTTCGGGGCTGGCCCCCTTGGCGTGGGAGAAATCGCCGGACGTTCGCAAGCCCCGTGCCGGCTTCGGGCAAAAAACGGCCCCGAGCGGGCCTCGGACGTCGGGGCCTCGGCGGCACCGGTGACACCGCAGCCCCAGGCTCTGTGTGGCCGTGGAAGCGGCGGCAGTGGGCGCCGAGGGCTGGCCACAGCTTTCGGGGCTGGCCCCCTTGGCGTGAGAGAAATGCCGGACGTTCGCAAGCCCGTGCCGGCTTCGGGCAAAAAACGGCCCCGAGCGGGCCTCGGACGTCGGGGCCTCGGCGGCACCGGTGACACCGCAGCCCCAGGCTCTGTGGTGCCGTGGAGGCGGCGGCAGTGGGCGCCGAGGGCTGGCCACAGCTTTCGGGGCTGGCCCCCTTGGCGTGGGAGAAATGGCCGGACGTTCGCAAGCCCCGTGCCGGCTTCGGGCAAAAAACGGCCCCGAGCGGGCCTCGGACGTCGGGGCCTCGGCGGCACCGGTGACACCGCAGCCCCAGGCTCTGTGGTGCCGTGGAAGCGGTGGCAGTGGGCGCCGAGGGCTGGCCACAGCTTTCGGGGCTGGCCCCCTTGGCGTGGGAGAAATGGCCGGACGTTCGCAAGCCCCGTGCCGGCTTCGGGCAAAAAACGGCCCCGAGCGGGCCTCGGACGTCGGGGCCTCGGCGGCACCGGTGACACCGCAGCCCCAGGCTCTGTGGTGCCGTGGAAGCGGCGGCAGTGGGCGCCGAGGGCTGGCCACAGCTTTCGGGGCTGGCCCCCTTGGCGTGGGAGAAATCGCCGGACGTTCGCAAGCCCCGTGCCGGCTTCGGGCAAAAAACGGCCCCGAGCGGGCCTCGGACGTCGGGGCCTCGGCGGCACCGGTGACACCGCAGCCCCAGGCTCTGTGGTGCCGTGGAAGCGGCGGCTGTGGGCGCCGAGGGCTGGCCACAGCTTTCGGGGCTGGCCCCCTTGGCGTGGGAGAAATCGCCGGACGTTCGCAAGCCCCGTGCCGGCTTCGGGCAAAAAACGGCCCCGAGCGGGCCTCGGACGTCGGGGCCTCGGCGGCACCGGTGACACCGCAGCCCCAGGCTCTGTGGTGCCGTGGAAGCGGCGGCAGTGGGCGCCGAGGGCTGGCCACAGCTTTCGGGGCTGGCCCCCTTGGCGTGGGAGAAATCGCCGGACGTTCGCAAGCCCCGTGCCGGCTTCGGGCAAAAAACGGCCCCGAGCGGGCCTCGGACGTCGGGGCCTCGGCGGCACCGGTGACACCGCAGCCCCAGGCTCTGTGGTGCCGTGGAAGCGGCGGCTGTGGGCGCCGAGGGCTGGCCACAGCTTTCGGGGCTGGCCCCCTTGGCGTGGGAGAAATCGCCGGACGTTCGCAAGCCCCGTGCCGGCTTCGGGCAAAAAACGGCCCCGAGCGGGCCTCGGACGTCGGGGCCTCGGCGGCACCGGTGACACCGCAGCCCCAGGCTCTGTGGTGGACGTGGAAGCGGCGGCAGTGGGCGCCGAGGGCTGGCCACAGCTTTCGGGGCTGGCCCCCTTGGCGTGGGAGAAATGGCCGGACGTTCGCAAGCCCCGTGCCGGCTTCGGGCAAAAAACGGCCCCGAGCGGGCCTCGGACGTCGGGGCCTCGGCGGCACCGGTGACACCGCAGCCCCAGGCTCTGTGGTGCCGTGGAAGCGGCGGCAGTGGGCGCCGAGGGCTGGCCACAGCTTTCGGGGCTGGCCCCCTTGGCGTGGGAGAAATGGCCGGACGTTCGCAAGCCCCGTGCCGGCTTCGGGCAAAAAACGGCCCCGAGCGGGCCTCGGACGTCGGGGCCTCGGCGGCACCGGTGACACCGCAGCCCCAGGCTCTGTGGTGCCGTGGAAGCGGCGGCTGTGGGCGCCGAGGGCTGGCCACAGCTTTCGGGGCTGGCCCCCTTGGCGTGGGAGAAATCGCCGGACGTTCGCAAGCCCCGTGCCGGCTTCGGGCAAAAAACGGCCCCGAGCGGGCCTCGGACGTCGGGGCCTCGGCGGCACCGGTGACACCGCAGCCCCAGGCTCTGTGGTGCCGTGGAAGCGGCGGCAGTGGGCGCCGAGGGCTGGCCACAGCTTTCGGGGCTGGCCCCCTTGGCGTGGGAGAAATCGCCGGACGTTCGCAAGCCC
>NW_027461437.1:0-26523 GCF_030463565.1 Pelecanus crispus | reverse complement strand
TACCTTTTTATTTTTGCACATCCTCTGCTCCGTTTAACCAGCCTGCAAATCTTAAAATATTTAGCTGTTTGCTTTGCTGGTTTCTTTTTTTCTTTGCCTCTTGAGAAAAACAAATGAACAACCCCCGTAAATAGTGAACTTCTTTTTGGTGCCTTCCTACAAGAAGCTAAATAATGTTATTACAGTACTTATTTTCCCAAGATGGTTAGTGAATAGTAGAGCCGCGGAGTGGTCTTATCCTCCTGTGGTGCTTTTCCCTTTTTGTGCTATAGTGAAATTATAATTTAATAATTTAACAGCATGCATCAAATGCTTTTCGTAGCATTTGTGGGCCGAGAACATGTGTGCCGTGTAGTTAAACTATTGCCATACTTCATGTACAGTCCTGTATCAAACTTCAATTCCAGGCGTGAGGTGACTTTTTTTTAATTTGAAGAATTAACTGTTCACGTCGCTATGTGGAGAAAGTAATTTTGCAAAACCAAAGGCTTAATTATTTGAATAAAGACAAAAAGGATTGTTTATTTTAACACATGTTTACACTTGTGACGTTCTGTGGCTCATGCCAGACGTACTCTGCAGCCAGATGAAGCTGATGGTGACAGTGCTGATATAAGTAAGAACTGAACTCAGATGGCTGACCAGTTGGTTTTGTAATGTTCTTTTATATTTCTAAACCACTGATGATTATTAATTACTCTTCTAGTGATTCCGTGTACAGAGATGAGTGAAAATGAACTAAAGCCAGAGCTCGCATTGCGGTTGTCTCTCCTTGATGTCGTGAGTGGGTATTCTGTCCTACTGTCCTTTTTCACTTCGTTATCCTTTAAGTTTCCCGTTAGTTTGTAGGTGGAGGTGTCAGGGATGACTCACAGGGTTAAATAGCTTATTTTAACCGCATTTGGTTGGGCAGATAATCCAAACATCTGTGTCAGGAGTTGCTGCTGTCAGGGCTTCTGAATTGTCTGCTTGCAAAAACTTATCTGTGACTTTGTCTGAGTAGAGGAAAATTTCCTCGAATTGGACTTGGCTGCACAGGTCTCAGAAACTGGCACTGTTAATTCTGACCGCCCAGATGATTTTTGCAAAGGAGAGCAAACAGCTTAGGCAGGTGTCTTCAGGATTTCTGCTTTGATGCTCCTCTCCATCCCGCACCTACTGCCATGACAATGCTGTCCCATTCAAAAGGGCTGACAGGGCCATTTCCGATCCACAATAATCTCCTCCGTCAAAGAAAAACAGTGTGAATCACTTAAGTCAAAGCTTTGGACGTTCATACAGTGAAGGGTTAGTTATTTGGATCAGAACGCAGAGGATTTAGCTGGTCTGTGACTTTTGTGTTCGCTTTGGGAAACAAACTTGTGCTTAATGGTTTTGGAAATATCTGCAAGTGGCTGATATTCGTGGCAATGGGGTTCCCGCAGCCAGAGTGCTTCCCGCGTGCCTTACTGATAGAAACACACTGAGCTCTAAGGAATCGTGTGCACCGGTGGTATTGCACAACAGCAGCTTCAAGCTCTGGTTGCTAAAAAGTACTAAAATAAGCCAACAGCCATAATATATATTGCTGCTGCAGCTTTTTCGCTCCATGGTGTGCCGCTGGGTATTATGCATAGCTGTTGTGTTTGCTGTGAGCTTCCAAAATTCCCATTTTATTTTTAGGGTTCTCTGTCAGCGGTCAGAAGCACTTAGTTTACACAGGCTGTATTAGTTGGCAACCTTTTCCTGCCACGCCTTCTACTGCTGCAACTGTAGCACAGAACAATCACGGAAAACTAATTTATTGGAAATGTAAAGCCGTACGCAAAGGTTAGTAACTGGGAAGCGTCCTCTTAGCTGCAACAAAATACTTCCAAGCGTAGTTCCTGTGGAGTAGCAACAAATCAGTAAGACAGAATTCAGTAGATGATTTAGAGCGGTAGTAAAGGTGAGCACAAGGAAGGTGGTCATGTTTAGGATGCTCCTCTGTTTTTGTGGTTGCTTAAATATAACGGTCAGGGTTTGTTCAAGAACTACATCGTCATCTTCGTGTGTAGGAAGGCTCATCTTGACTAATATTTGAAAAATGAGCTTCAGAGTAGCTACATATTAGACCATATTGCAAAGCTGCTTCTGATCAGAAGGGCCAATACTTTCCCTCAAGTGTCTAGAATGCTAGTGTGGTTTTCCTCTGAATCCTGACCTCCGCCTTCTGAATGCCTCCTGCTTAGTTAAATAGCATGATCAATTACGGCATGTACGTGGTAGGGTTGGTAGGACTTAATTTACAAATGGTAAAAATAAGTTGAGTACATGTTGCAGAAAATGGATTTGGGTGGGCTGGAGGCAGTGCGTTCATTTCCTCTTTTGGACTCTTTCTGAAGCAGTCTTAAACTTTTCAGGTCTTAGCGTCACATCTGAAGTCAAGTGAAAATTGGTAGGGGAAAATAAATAGAAGTAAGACTAGTTCCTTTAAAATACTTTGCGCTTGCCCACAAAAAAGGGGCACCATCAGACAATTGGCTTTTGGCTTTTTTTTTTTTTTTTTGTAAGAACAAAGAAATGGGATAGTAAAAACCTGGGAACTGCAGACTTTGAGAGGCAGATAGAAGCACGACACACCATCTGTTCTTTGCGACAAGGATGTATGTGTGTTTCTTAGGGATCTGAAATGAAGGGGCTTGAGCCCAGGGTTGTGTTTTATTTTCTTTAATAGAGGTAAATTGGAAATTAAGAATGCGTGTGTGTGTGTATATATATATATAATTTTTTTTTTTTTTTTTTTTAGTATTAGGACATCTCTAAATGAGTGCAAGATTGTTTATTCTTTCTGTTGGCCAAAGTGATAGAGCTGGAAGAATCTCATGTTCCTCAAGTGTCCTGTAACTTGCATAGCATCGATGTTTAAGAGTTGTGGTTTTTTTCAGCTGAGGTCACACAGAATAAATAAAACTCTGGTTGACATCAGGACAGGAAGCAACTTACTGTCAGATGTCTCAAGTGGAAATACAGCATTATGGAAATAAAGCCTTATGGTGCTTTAAGCTCCTCTTGCGATTGAGCAGTCTGAGGTGGCAGCAGTTTGTAACTGCTTTTGCATTTCAAAGCCTGGATCCGGGCTGCTTGCACCTCCTGACGTCTGTACGGCACCTATGCCCACGTTTTACTGCGGGAATATTGTGGCCTCTGCTTACCAGGGAACCATGCTACTCTGACATGGGTTTGGAGTGACTCCTGAATGGCACGTGAGTGTTCGCTACCCACGAGATTTAGTACTAAGCAACACCAGTAAAAGTGTAACTCAATTCCATTTCCACTCCTGATCTGCTGATGTCCACGCTGAAGAGCTGTATTTGGTCCTGCCCCGGTCGTTGGCATGGTTCCTGTAGCTATGAGTTGTCTCTGCCCCCTGTGCAGGGAATCGCTGAAGGCTGCAGTCGAAGGAGCAGTGGCTGAAGTGGGGAGGATGTTTAGGCTGGGGGTCTTGTATCTCTCTCTGCTTCAGGGTTTTGGTGCCTTACCTGATGTAACCAGGAGAGGCCTCCCTCTACTTAAGATTCACAGCCCTTAAGCTCTCATCTGACTGCTTAGTAGTATGAGTAGACTATGATAAGGGGGGGGAAAAAACCCCAAACAAAAGAGCTGGAACCATCCTTGTTAAGGCTTTCCTCTGGAGGAAAGGCTGCTACTTCCATTCAGAGCACCAGGGCTGTACCACTCAGGCAGGCGTTAGAAATGCTGCGTAGCTACCTCTGTGAAGGCATATTTGCAGCTGCGTCCCGGGAAATGCAAGTATAGCGCCCAGGGACAAGCTACTCTGGAATGCAGTGCTGGATCTTTGTCCCCTGAAATGGTCCACTTCATGCATAAAATACCCTTTTTATTTATTTAGGGTTTTTTTTTGTTTTATTTTGTTTGTTTGTTTTTTTTTTTGCTTGGGAAGAGTATGAGGGTGATGAGTTAGCCTATCAGTCAGGATGAGTGCCTGAGAAGGGGAGTATGTCCTGGGTTCCAGCATCACGCCCAGGGCTGCTTTTCTGTGGCTTACTACACCAGCACTGGCCTTTGGCGCAGGGACAGAAACGCAGAAATATTTCTCCTGTGCAAATGCAGGTGGGAGCAGCACAGCAAATGGCAAAGTTGGGCTTTGCACCTGGGCAGTAGAAAACCTGGATTTAAGTTTCATCAGCCAGAGGAGGGAATGAAACCCTGGTGCCAGCAGTGCTGGGAGCATGTGTTAAGCTGTTGGACAGATGTTACTGTCTTCTCTTTTATCTTTTGCATAATGTGATCCGGGAGGTACACTTACAGAGTGCCCCTTTATCGGAGAAACCAGAAAATGAAGCAGAAGGGGGAGCTCATTTCATTTCTGCAGACTGTAGGCTTGAGACAGCTGCAGAGCAATTTGCTTTCAAATGTTCCATGAGTGTCCTGCTAAAGCCAGTAAACTTTAACCTGTCTCTCTTCGGCACCAGCTCCTTCTGTGCTGCTGCTACTCTGATCCTTTACTTGGGAGGCGTCGGCTCAGAAACACCTCTGTCTGCTGGATGCGTCTTCATGTGTGCAAATGTTTCTCTTGGAAGAGCAGTCATGTCTAATTAAAAATGTATTTCCTTTTACAAACTGTATGGAAAACAGGTGTTTTCGTACATGGGTCAATAGTAGGTCTTTGCTTGTCCTCTCTTTCTTTAACATGTTCTTAAGCAGGCCGTTAAACAGAAACATTGCAAGTGAGGGAGGGAATGTTGCTTTTTTTTTTTTTTGAAGTGTTGCTTCGGATTTCAGTATTGCAAGTGATCCCACTGAAATATAATGGTAAGAATTAAACTTTAGGACTCTGTGCTTAATGGTAGCCTAATTTTTTTTCAAGTATTTTAGTGATTGGAGATGCAGGAAATGCCCAATCCCAAAGCAATTATGTGTCTATAACGTTAAGTGAAACATCTTTAAAAGAAATTGTTGGTTAGGGGTGTTCACGTGTGTGTGCACGTATGGTCTAAAGGCTTTTCTTGTGTACAGAAAGAAAAGAAGAAATCTGCCGAAAGCAGGCCTTCATTCAGTATCTAGGATTTGAATTTGTGGTTTGATTCTTCCTCCAAATCTTGTCTCCGGCTCTTGCGCGAGAGTGGCTCTGTACCCAGTGCATGCCTTGGACTCTGCTGTGGCTGCAGGGAAGACTCTTAACAGTTAAATGACAACCTTTGGATGGAAATTTCTTTGAGAGCACTTCCTTCGTATGAATCAAGGTGTGGCTGGGAAATACGTGGATACTCCTTCAGAGGGAGGATGCGGGAAGGGTTGAATCTGTTTATTCTTGAAGTAGTGCAGGAAGTGACCTTCTCTTAATACACCTAAGGATCTTGGAGGAAAGCGGTGTGATTGTAGTACCTGCCTTTCCCATTGTAGCTCGTAAATTAATATCAACTTTTGCATGGATTGTACCCTCACCGAGTAGAGAAGGGCGCCTTTGTACAGCCTGTGCTAGCAAGTGAGTCAAACTGCTTTGGTGGAAGGGCGCAGGGAGCATGTGATGCTCTCGGTTTGCTGGGTGGGCCAGTCTTAGAGCCAAGGATGGATCGAGGGGTGGCAATTGTAAACACTTGTGGCTTTTTAGGTAGCATTAAAAAATATGGAGTGAACCTACTCATTCCTAGGCTGAAATGCTGAAAGGCGCTGAAGGCAGCTGGGTGCCCGATTTCCAGTGAATTAACCACCTAACTTCCTCCGAGGCTTTGAAGGGCCAAGTCCCTGCGGATGCGGTAGAGCCACTCCTGTTTTTGTCCCCTGCCAAATCTCCCCCAGAGCTATTACTAAGCTCTGATAGAATTTTCTTCTGTGATGTTATGGAAAAAGTATGGTTAATTATATTTCATATCAACGTGCCTCTGCGCTCTTAGCACTTGCTGGGACTAGAGGACAAACAGCTTGAGTCATGTGGCTGACAGTCTGCTTCTTGGCTCAACCAGCATGAGTAAGAATTGGAGAATGTGTAAGAAAATCCACGGCAGGGATATCTTAGAGCTTTTCTTTTCTTCCCCCTTTTTATAATCCCATAATGTATAGATAACATTCAGATTGATATCAATGTTGGAAGGCTTCTCCAAGCTGAATTTTTTGAAGCTTGCACATGTCTCGGTAATTCAAGATTGGGTAAACAGAGCAAACTGGAACAGCCTGAAGAATGTTTCACGGTGGCCCTTCTGGCCCAGCAAAATAGCATTTTTGGACATCTTCCTGTTCCCTCTCTGTTTCTCTCCTCCTTCTCCACACCCTCCCTTGGAGTCTTTTAAACCGGTACCTTAGTGGGAAGGGGAGGATGACCCATTCCTGACCCCAAACCTCACAGCAGGATTGAGACCAGGTTTTCCCCCTCTCTGAATTTTTATTGCTTGTTCTACTGTTAAATTAGCAGCATGTTTTTCTGAACGATTCAGTGTGAAGTGGCGCTTGCTCAGACTAATGAAGGAAGGAGACAAATGCAACTCCCGTTCTTGCTGGAAGACTGGCTCTATGACAGTCGTTTGCTGAGGATACAGAGTTCTGGTAGTTCTTTTTGCTGCTGTCATGATTGGAAACTCCTGAGATCCAGCCATAGAAAGGAGTGGGCTTGAGACTTACTTCTTACCTGCAAAGCGACATTTTGCAGAAAATGCCAGGAGATGAATTAGTTGGTTAAGTTTTAGAATTGTACTAGTTGGTAGCATCAGCGCTAGGTGCTGATCATCCTGGGCTCCTTCCCTTCTGATACTTTCAAATTAAAATAAAGCTTTTTAGGGATTCCACACACCTAAGCAGACACTTTAATTAGCTCCAGTCATTCGTTCTGGGCTTTCCCCAAACCTGTGATGGCTACATGTTCAAATGAATAAGACATAGAAGGCAATGTGGGACTGTACAGATAAGTTCAGTGAACGGTTTCTTTTGGCTTCCCCTTGTGTGTCTAACACCATAGGAAATCGGTGTGCCGAGGGGTGTCTTCAGCGTAAGCCTCTCGAATAGGTAAAGCAATAACTTTCTTGAGTGTGGGCCTAGGAGACACGTGGGTCATCACGAGCAAGAAAATGATGAATTTTTGTTTCCCTCAACAGACTTCTCCTGGTTGTGTATGCTGTGTGAAGTCAGATGCCTTGAGAAATATATGTGAAATTTCCTAAACCTGGTAGGGAAACAACAACATTGAAGTCATAACATTAACATGTACATACTAATACTGGGCACATGAGTACTGAAAGTTTTGGGTTGCTTAGTGCCTTTGCTCCTGCAGAAGTCAGATGGCAAGGCTGAAGGAAGGAGAGAAGCCTCGATGGCTGCAGGCAAGGACAATATGTTGTCTGTTACAAATTGTCTAGTCCAGGATTGGGAAAACTGGAAGAAGAAGATTTCTCCATCTTTCTGTCCATCACTGGGCAGAATTTTAGGATGGTACTGCAATAAGCTCTTTATTTCGTGGTTTGGGTTTTTTCTGGTTTTTTTTAATTTATTTTTAAGTGGTACAGTACCATTCAATTCACCGTGCGTGCAAGTTGTCCCCCCAAGTAGCAGACAAACCTGAGCAGTTTTTGATAATTCCAAGTGTTACGTCCTTAATGTTCTTAATACGATATTAAATGTTTTTTGAAGAGGTCCAGGTGTGTTTGGGTAGCTTTCTAGTCTAGGCAGTGAATTTGTTACGCTAGCAGAAATGTTTTTTCACCTGGAAGTGTGTTGCAATAATCAACATTCTTTGCTTAAGAATAAATCGGTCCTGATCTTTTTACTTTTTTTTCTTTATAAAATTGTGGGTAGTTTGGGGAAGATACTTGGAATAAATAAATGAAATGTGTTTAAGTAGGTGCTGAAAGTATTTCCTTTCTAGAGGGATGGTTTGTTATTTTGCTAGTAATCTTTCAAGCAAATGAAACCGGAGTCCGGGAAATGGATTTGCCTGTGGATTCCTGCAGTTCGTAATCTGCTGGTTCACATTTCTTTTGGACAAGACAGATATTAAGAAAGTGCAAACTTTTGCTAAGATGAGCTAAATACCTAGAAAAGAGAAATAGTTTAAAAATAATTTGCTATCTGTTTCCTTTTGGTATAATGTCGCCTAAGGCAGGGATGCTCAAACGTCTGCACCTTCTTCCAGCTTCTTCCCGCTAATGTGTCATGTGAACACGCACCTTCAAAGCGCTGAAATTCGGGTGTTCTATATTAAGTGAAAAACAAAGCAGCTTTCCTCCTCTGAAGTATATCAAGGATTGCAGTCTTTTGCAAAACAGTAGTTATGAGCTGAAGCATTTCTCTGCAACAAAGTCAAGTGAGAACCGCAGGCCCACACTAAGGACTAGACAGAATTTTTCTGCCTGACCACCTCCAACGCAGTGGATGGCAAGTCGTGAAAAAAGTCTTGTCAGGAGCTCTGTTGTGGTAAGGAAGTGGCTGTCGCAAATACACGTACAAAAGCTAAAGATCTGCCCAGGCTCCTTGCTTAAGTGTTTCCAATGTCTGGCTGTCTTGGCTGCTCAAACCCTGAATTTCTTTGGAGCGCAAATCTGCCTAAAGATAGCAGGAACCTCAGTGTTTCACGTTGAAGCATAAAGCTCGATGGTACGTTTGCATTTTTTTTGCGGGGTTGCTGGCACACACTTGGGGTGTATCCTTGTCAAGTTGTAGCAGCCAGCATCGCTCGGTTCCTACTGAACAGATGTAGCGCTCGGGCTGAGCAGTGCTTCCTCACCTGAGAACTCGGTCTGTTGGTTAGTGCTGCCGACTGCAAGAGGAATTGCATTGTATGTTTGTGTGTCTTCCAGACGTAGAAAACATCTCTTAATGTAGCTATGCATGCTTTTGGGAACGTTTACGATGTTTGTCTAGTTCATCTTCTAGGATCTGATTCCGCTCCGAAACGTTCTGGTGCGTTTCTTAAACTGAATGGGAGCGAGTGGCACGCTAACAAGGGCAAACTTTCCTCTGGCTTACACCCTTGCATAGGATTGCAAAGGTGGTGGGAACAGC
Organism: Pelecanus crispus; assembly: GCF_030463565.1. Taxonomy (NCBI): domain Eukaryota; kingdom Metazoa; phylum Chordata; class Aves; order Pelecaniformes; family Pelecanidae; genus Pelecanus; species Pelecanus crispus. Next base: position 17,553 of record NW_027461437.1, on the reverse strand, counting down.
GTGAACCGTCAGCTTGGACTGGCTCGCATGGGGAAGATGCGTGTACCAAATTATACAGTAACATCAAAATGGAAACTATTTGTATTGGTCTGTGCGGGAAACTGAGACACACCGTGCCCCGCAAATACATCCAATTTTCACATAGTATTGTTCTCTACGCTCCAACTGAAGTACAGAATTCAGTATGTTACTTTCTGAAAGGCAAATTATAATAATTGTATGCATATCCAAGATTTAGCCATGTGCAAGTTTCTCTTAAGCAAGCATCAGGTTTGGCACCAGCATGGGATTTTTACCTTTAAGCTTAGTAAAAGAATAAGGATACTATGATGAATGATTTTTAAAAGCAACCCTAAACTTGTTGTTAAAGCTGTTTGGAATAAAAACAAACAGCAGAAGCGCTGCTAGGGTATGTGTGTGAAACCATTGAACTGTAGTAGACAAGAGCTGGTATTAGGTGATTTAGGAGCTCTGTTGATCTTAAGTTTTTTGTGGTTTTCCACACAGAACAGTGCGAGGAGAGTTTTCCTCAAGTGCTTCAGTGGCTGGGTTTTCTGCTGCTTTTTAACCTGTGCTGTACTGAGATTGTCTATAATGCTCTCGCAGGGCATCTCCGGCTGTTGGAGCACTAGCACACCTATCGTCTCTGGCTGAACGGTGGTAGCAGCCGTCAGCTCCCTCCCCGGTCAAGGGAGAGGGTGCGGCAGCAGGGTGTTTCTTACAGCTGCAATCTTCTTCCTCACACGTGCCCATGCCCCAGCTGCGTTTTGCGTAGTCCTGTTGCTTTCAGTTGTCTCGTCGCTATTGTTGTTCTCCTGTTTGGATGCAGGCAAGGATTGTGTTATAAAGGTGGTTTCTGTTAGTGTTGTGTTAAAAGCCTGGGATATCCGTGTGCCCTGCTCAATGAAGACAGGAGGTAATTGAGGAATTTAAGTCTTTGGGGTTTAGGGAATAAACCTGGAATTTCCAAAAGCTTTAAATTTTTCTTTGAATCACGTCACAAAAGATTGCTATAGAAAGGCCACGTTCCCTGCTACCTTTTTTTCCTAAATAAAGATAGGAAGCTGTCTGTAGCGTTCATGATATGCTTCTCTTCTAGCAAGACATCTTAAATTCCAAAACGTTTTTAGCTTATTTCTTCTGTGTTCATAATGTTTTTTTAGTTATGCTATTTGCAGACTAAAACTGTACTTTTTTTAATTACAATTCCATTTGGTAACTGGAAAGCAACGAGGCATGAATGTCCACGTTAGATCAGGATAATAAATTTGTAAATAGCTGAGCTGCGCATTCTTTGGACTCTTAAGGATGTGGTATGCAGTGGCCAGCGAGTTCTTTGTTTTAGGTTGACTTTGCAATAACAATCTAAAACTTGTATGAAAACAATTAAAACAAATAAACAGGACCGACTTTGAAGCAGTTGCAACAGCCCAGAGTCTGTATCGTAATCTAGAGATCTTGCTCCTGAATGATAATAGTCAGTTTGAAACTTATCATTTCATGTGTAAAGGTAGGATTTTTTTTTTTTAAACGTAGACATCTGTTCATATTTTTCTGCATTGATTGTCCTTTGGCCTTTTATTATCCAGTCACGAAGTTTCATGAGGTCATTCTATAACTTATTGTTAGGGTGTCAGACTCATCCCTACACTGAATAATTTCCATTCATCATCAGGCTTTCTCTCCTAATGGCTCTTTCCCTTTTCCCTGAGTTTAACAGCACACTTCCTGCCAGCACTCTACTGTTGTCCCTTGGTTTAAAAGACAGAAAATAGAGGGTAGAAGTAAATGATCAATTTTTGCAAAACTTATCCTAGAAAGGGCCTGTCATTGTACTGCACTACCAGTTTGTTTCCTTAGAAGCCTTCAGTGACGAGCTTTCAAAAATCCAAGTAGACCATGTCAACTAGGTGATCTTTATGCATATGCTTGTCACGGTTTTGGAGAACTCTGAGGTTTGTGAGGCAGGCTTCCCCTCACAGAAGCAGTGTTGGCTCTTTTCAGATAGATCATGTGTGTGTGCACTTGTTCACAAATTCTTTACTTGAGTCTGTACCGATCTGGCTCTTCGCTAGAGATCTTTGCCTGCTCCTCTGTGGCGTGGCACTGGGCTGTAAATGCTTTCTTTTGGTCACCTTTATGGCTGTGTCCGCTCAATCCTGCTTTTAAAAAAGTACAATTTTTAAAAGCAATTGTTACATGCTTTACTTTTGCTTGTGTACGTTTTCAAAACCTGAGGAAGTACTTGTTAGCCTGAAACTTCTAGCACTACTTAGCCTGGAGGAGACCTCTTGATATTTAATTTTTTCTTTTTGATATTAATAAACCACTCTCACTGAATAGGAGCCTTGTGTGTTAGGGAGCCAGAGGCATCCATATTCAGGCTTTTTGCTAAGCATCTTCCTAGAGGTACCTTTTACCAGATAGCAGTCATCTGTTAAATAATCACCTGATGAGATTAAGAGACTTTTTAATACAAGCAATGTGTCTCTGTGTGTATTGGTTTTCCTTTTTAGTTGATATTTCTCAGTTCAGAGCAGTGTACGAGAGGTAATTAACTCGGATGCCTTCATATCTTCCTGCCTCCGATCTGTAAGCTCATAGGCCCAGTGATTTCTGCATCTCCTTAGGTCACAACTCTAGTGCTTGGCTAGTATCTGAGGACTGCCAAGGAATTATCAGGATGCTATAAATTCTGTCTGAATACTTCCCTGTGGAATACATTTGATTTCAGGAAATGAGCTAAACAGCTTTTGGATGTCGCTTAGATAACGGTGCTCCCAGGTCTGGAAGTCCATAAACTTCAGCAGCTTCTTAATGCTTAGTTTGCTTAGTGACAGGACTGACAGCACTTTGGGAGCCCTGAACAAGATAAGGGCTGTACGTGGACTTATTACACGTCAATGTGAGAAGGCCCAAATGAGAGGGCAGACATACCAGAGGTTAGATCTGAAAGGATGCTGGGTTTTGTGAAGAGGTTGGGAGTTGATTTGGTGTCATTGTGCGGGTGGCCCGACTTCACGCTTCTTATGGGATGGCTTTGTGCAGCATGGTCCTGGCATACCCTGATTTGTTCCCCCTTGCTCTGCTCGCAGATGCGTACGCTCCCTTGTCCTGCCAACTTGCCTTTCGCATCGCTGTTACCTGACAGTCACACCTGAATTTTGGTGTGTTTTCCCCTGTGATGGGGAATCGGGGACACTAGCAAGAAGTCTCTTCTGTAGCTCAGTATTTGCATGCTCTGAATTCTGTGGTACGTAGGTATCTTGAAATATTTTCCCTTTTCTCTCTTAGCTCTTGACAGTATTTCTTTGCAAGCACTAGATGCTTTCATGAGCTACAGGTAATGACTAAGCAAGGTGCTATGCAAAAGTCAGAGCGAGGTAGTCTTATCATGGCTAACTTCCATGGAAGCCTACTAGTGGCTCTCATTTCAGTGTTGGGAAAAGCCATCTATTCCCATGTAAGATTGTTACTCGTTGAGAGTTATGAAAGTCTGTGTGTGTATCACTAAGCGCTCTCTACTGTCCATGAGCAGTCATATGTATTGTGCATACTACTTGGAATTCTCTGATGTTGCTCCTGTTCTGTGACTGAAACAGCTGCGTTGGAAATGTTTGCCTGAAGCAACTAATCGGTGACTGGCTGGCTGGAGTAGCCACCTTCCCCCTGCCCGCCCTCCGACATGAAATCTAGATTTGAGTCCCAAAAACTACAATATGAACGGGCCGCGTGCAGTGCTGGCTGTCTTCCCCAGTGCTCTGGGAGCTAACACTTGACACACTGGTATTAATGAAATATTTCGTTTTAAACAGCAGCAGTATTGTTGTGGCGATGTTGCTTAATATAGATTATCCATGTATATTCACAGTGCAGTAAGCTCACATTTTATGCCACGTAGTCAAGTATTTCAGGAGCTTCCTGTGCATGTGTCTCCATATTAAAATGCCATGAGAAGGCTTTTGAGTGTTTTTACAAGTACAGTTAATTTGTACGGTAACATCAGACTTAGAAATGAATAAATAAGCGTTCACATGTCTTTACTCTCCAGCAGGCATCAGAAAACTTTGCTTTGTAATTGGCCTTTTTGCCAAGGAGACATCTGCTGCTCCAGTTACTTGCAATAACCTACCTTTGGAATGCGCCTGAAACTTAGGACAAGTTACCAAAACGTGGGGAATATTTGGAAACGCTCTGCTCTCTCACATTGGCGTCCAGGGAATTGTCAGTAGTACAAGTAGCAGCTAGACAAGACCCTGGACTTGGTTGAAGCTTCTTGCAGTGCTCTGGCTTGAAACGGCTGCAAAACTGGCTTATTTGTTATCTCGGGGCTTTGTCAGTATAGGGAGAGTCATCTGAATTTGGACACCTGAAGCTGGCGAGCGGAAGCTTTGGTGGTAGTAGTCGGTACGTCGGAGGAAGGCTGGTATGACTAAGAGAATAGCTAAAGGCAAAGGTGAAAACAAGGTGTTTTATTAGTATGGTGGAAAAAAATCAGTAAGCCTACAGAAGCGTACACCTTGAAAAACAAAGTAAACTAGTAATTTTCACATGCCAGGCAATGTTTTTTCATTGATGTTTCACTACAGAATACAATGGGAAAGATGTGTTCTTTTTCTGGCAGTGAATATGGGCAACGGTATTGCAAAATGTGCTGGAAACAAGTGACACGTGTTACCCAACAGTATCACGAAGTCCAGTCCCTGTACTCCCCGGAGTCCAAGAGTAGGCAGTAATGAAGTGGTGGAACTTAAGGCATTCATCATTAAAAGCTGCTCCTATCCTGTATCCATGGAGGAATAGTAAATACTGCATTTTTTTTTTTTTTAGAAATGCTGTAAGGGAGAGGCAGAGAATTGCAGATTAGTGAGTGTTTACATAGGAATGTGTTTCATCGGTCACAGAATAAATAATAAAACACCTGGAAAATCACGATAACGTGATTTTGGCAAAGGACAAGTTGGATTTCCTTAATCTCTTGCCACTCTTCAAACACTGCTAAGAGGGAAAGAAGAGAAACGGTCTGACACAATGTGCTTAAGCTTTCTGAATGTCTTTGACAATAATTCTCCCTGGGGTTAGTAAAGTAAGTGACTGTCTTGGTATGCATTAAACCAGCTTAAAAACCCTAAGGTGTAAGAATCTTCCATCGTGGCAAAAGAAAAAGAGCATGGTGGCTCAGTCCTTCTTCTTCAGATCAATGTTATTTACATCTGTTAATTCCTGTGAAGGTGAAAATAGTTCTGAGGAATTTGACTAGACTATATGGATTGGTACTGCAGTGGCTGGTGAAATTCAGTGCTGAAAAATGCCAAGTTGTGGGGAGCAGCGGAAATTATTTCTGAAGTCCTGAAAGAAAAAGAAAAGGAGAAGGCTAGAAATGTTAAAGATACCTTTAATTGTTGCATGTATCCCTTAGCCCCTTGCTTGAGGAGCAAGTTGTTGCTGCATCTACTAGGTGGTGCAATCAACTGTACTGTGTGAGGCACAGCTTTAAGTTCCTTGGTATGCCTTCCAGACCCTGAGCGAAATTGGTGAATGATGCGATGTTGCCACACAACTGACAGGAGTAAAAAGACATCATTTGGGAGAGTGTTGGTGGTCTAAGATGATGATTTTCCGTATTATGGAGTAACATGATGGGCCGTATGTTACGTGCCTTTAAAAGGAGTAAGTTCTAGGTTGTTGATTAAAAATAATGATAACAACAGTAATAAAAAGTTGCAGCCTTTTTTGGTGAAGTGAGTTAGTTTTACTGCGCTGGGTTGAAGTTAACCTTAACGCTTCTAGAGTGTAGTTTGATCTAGAGAGTGTGTGCAGAACAGCATTAAGTCTTTTGTACAAAGGGAAGGCTAACTGTAGTAGCTAACTTAGAGTTGTTGTAATAGATGTATATGAAAAGATTGGATCGAGTCTGGAAGTAAGTAAACAATAGTCGTGTGCACACTGGCCCGGAAAATAAGAAGAAAAGCCCAGTAACCATAAGGGTAAGAGTGATGGTGAAAATTAAGAACTCGGTTGGACCTATTTGATGCTGTATTTTGTGATCCCTCTTAGCACGTTGGGCTGATCGCTCGTCGGCGTTTCTCATGAAGGTGTCCTCGCCGTCATGTGGCCTTGCATCGTATCCAGAGTGAATTGGACCAAGGGCTGAACAGGTCTGCCGTCTGTTGTGACGCAGTGTTATGCATCCTGTGTACGCAGTGAAACTGACTGGAGAAGTTTCCTATTTTCTGAGGAATGCAAGGTTTTAATTTATTTTTAGCAGCTATTTCTACACCACCATTAGACCTATGAGGAGATTTCCATTGATAGCTCCAATCTTGCCCAAAGCAGTGTTAATAAAGCAGGCTGCTAGTTTGCAAGTGCCTCCCCCCCGCCCCATAGTTGTCGTTGCGCTGTAGAAGTAGTCAAGCAAGTAGAAGGGCTTTCTTGAGTGTCTTTCGGCATTATTGCCTGAGTAATCGAGTTGGGAATGACTGCATTGGCTTTGACTTGACACCTGGATTATGTGGTTTTCTCTCTGCCAATTTGTTTTTCTAATCTCTTCCTATTTCATCTTCTGTTTCTTGCAGTATTTGCTTTCGTTGCTGGCCAGTATTCGTTTTTCTTTTTCAATTATGTGCTCGTTTTTAACATGCTTTCCTAGTTGTTAAATTTGGTTTTGCCTCTTCTGAAGCCCCTAATAGAGGAAATAAGGTACACTATAAATCCAACAGCCTTCTTAGTAATTTTTTCCTCCTGACTGTATTTTGGCAACAGTGTCAGGGAGTGGATGGCGATGCCCTGTTTTCACATCTGTCCCTACACGTGGGGATAGAAGCACATGCCTCTTGGCTTACTGTACGTTGTAATAGGTGGCATCCATGGTTCAAGCACTGCTTTCCAAATAGACTGTTCTCATCAAACGCTTCCTTTTATTTTTGCATGTATGACCCAAGATATTGAAGGGAAAGCCCTTTCAAGGGCTGTTGTAGGTTTAGAAGTGACACTACACTAACCAATTACATGACAGTAGAGGAAGAAGTGGGATGCAGGGACCTTACTGGAATTGTGTTCCATTTGGCACTGTAATAGCTGAAGAGGGCACCTGTTCTTGTACAATTTGGCTGCTGTTTGTGGCATTGTGGTCTTGTGAGCATTACAGTATCTCTCATTTGGATTATTTCATCTTGATTCTTCTTCAGTGCATATGTAAGGTTCTGTGTGGATCCATTTGTGGTTTAGCGACCTGTACCTGCTCATCATATACCTGCAGGAAAGCAAGAGAAGCACAGCGCGTTTCATTTTGCACGCTGGTTTGCAGGTTAACCAGACAGAAGAGCAATACGTCAAGGTCCTCTTTTTGTGGCACTGAAGGAGTAAAATGGGATGCAGGGAGTTTACTCTCGGGTATCTTCCTGCCCAGGTTGCTGGCAATAGCATTTTCTCCTGCCGTTGGGGAGCTAGCGCTAGATCTGCTGTGACACCGAGCTCCTATCCCAGTCAGCGAAGCTGCCAAAGCGTGACAACATCAGCTGTACCGTTCCTCAGGGGTGCACTGAGGTTTCCTAAGTGGACTGAGAAACTGACAGGACGTGTGGAGCTTGGGATCTCTGTTATATACGGCCAGATGCTAAAGCGTCTTCTGCTTTTCTCCTTCCGTACTTTATTTTCAGTAAAGGCCTTTAGTGCACGCTCAGCTTTCCTTAAATTCAGTGCATGTCCTTGGTGTTGATAGGAAAAAAAGAGGTTGGCAGAAATGGGGAGGTATTTTAGAAGAAACGCCTTCGAAGCCGGTATGTAGTTTTCCCCTTGACACGTTCTTTCAGGTTACGGGTCTGTGTGCGGTGGCACGGGCTGTCTCCCCGAATATACAAAGAACCAGGACTGAAATTTTTCATTTTTTTTCTGGGAACATCTTGCCACTAATGTGCCTCTTAATTTTGTTTACCCTGCTCCCTGATTGTTTTCATTTTAGCTTCTATATTGAACTGTGAATCATTTTGGGCTACACAATAATATCGCATTACAACGTGGCAAGTGTTTTTAAACCACCACAGCTCCCTTCCCCTTGCAAGGGCTCATGAAAAAATGTCCTATTATTATGTTAGCCATTTAAGAAAAATAGCAGCTGCTGTCAAGCTGCTTTTCTCCACTTAGTCACTATAACTAAATTGTGTGAACTGTAATATCACTCCCCAGGCTATTCGTGCTTAATTGGTAACACCCTTTTACAAACAGCTCAAGAGTAAAGGAAATGTTTTTAAACAGCATAATATGTAACACTGCAATATGTGATTAAAATTCAGTACATTATCTCTCGTGGTATTTTATTACTGCAGGTGCACAACAGCCACTGATCAGAGACATGCTATGGGCAACATTGCGATTAATGGAAGCTGTTCTATTTATACACCTGCACTCACAAAACATCCCGCATGTAAAGAGAGGATTCCAGAGCGAAGAATCAAGGAAAAGGCTCTGACTGAGCCGATGTGGTCGTAAATTAATCGCTTGCTTAGAGGAAATATTGCAGAAGGGTACAAGCAGTTCTTAAAACAACTTGATTGTTACCCCAGAGCTGCAGGTGTTGAAGGTATTTAAAGGCTGTTTACAGATAAACTTCCACAGCAGCAGAGGTTGCTTCAGCTCTTGCTGAACTCAAGGGGCCGTTTTGATTGTAGTGATCAGGCAATTCTCCTTAACGAAGAGAGAGCAGAAGTGTTACATGTGGCATTAATGTTAGTCATTTTGCAGCGGTCTTGCTGACTGGCACGTGCAAGTTCTCCTGTGGGCTCGGTTGCGGAGATGCACTAGAGCCACGGCAGTGCCCTGCCTGTACAAGAGAGGGGTCCTCTTGCGAGCGTGGTTGGAAGTCATGGCGATGCGGAGGCGCTGAAGTTGCTGGAGGCCGCTTGCCTGGCCAGACTTGCCTGGGGTGTGTTAGAGGGAGCCGCGTGGTGAGTCACGCTTCGCGGTTCGTCAGGAGCAAGCAGCGCGAGCCCTCTGCTACGTGCAGTTGTTGGCGGAGGTGGCGTTGCCCGTGTTTACCCGGCTGAACACTGTGCTCTTTTTAGGGCTGTGATGTGTGGGTTTGGGCAGGAGCTGTACTGTGCCCTCAGTACCTGCCCTTGTGGGTTCCAAGGAAAGGGTGTTTTATTGTATTTCCAAGAACTACTCCAACAGCTGTAGACTTTTTTTTTTTTTTTTTTTTTTTCTGGAAAGGTCAAGGATGTGGTGAGAGAAAGCAGAGAATTTATGGGACTTGAGGTAACTCGCTGCATTTTTGTCAGATGTGTAACTAGAATAATGGGTGGATTTTCAGGAAGAAAACATTCCGTAGTAGCATAATGATTTCTCTAGACACGAAGTGAGATACTGTATGCGTGCCACATTATAGCGTTAGACTTCAGGCCCTGTAAGTTCTCCCACAGACTTAATTACGTGCTTAATTTAAGCACTTACCTGAGAAGTAGCAGCATTGCATGCTGAGTCACTATTTTTAGAGAGAAGAGGGTCTTGTCTGGGTGGTACAAGACAGGTGACACGGTTTAGCTGCCATGTTTTGCATCGATAGCCATGGAAATCTACAGCTGTGGTTCTTGGAACAGCGGTCATTCATGGCTTAAAGGGCTTTGTTTGGGACGGCAGTGACGATGTGGTCACATCCCCCGTGGGGCAAATGCTTGTACGTGGGTTGGATGGAGGAAGCGCGGCGTAGGTGACACGAGCAGGCGTTTGGAAGATGCTTTTTGCAAGGGCTGCCACAAGGCATTCATTAGTAGCTTCCATGCAAAGGGGGGGAAGCAGCATGACTAGCCATGTGGATATTTGGCATTTGCTTAAACCTTCAAATGTTCATTATGTTTCTTCATGTAACTTTGAGTAGCTTTCATAACTTCTGACCTGTGTTGGGTGGTTTTTTCTAGTTGAAAGAAAAAAACAGTGAGTCTACCACAGTAAAGGCGAAAGAGATATTAACAAAGGTTGAAGAGAGTCGCCTAATTATTCAATCAGGGCGTCAAAGCTGTATGTTGTCAGTGTAGAAGAATGAAGGCAAGTTGGGGGGGGTTATTATTTGCCAATGAATTGAATAAAGTTTGTTTTTGATTGGACCCTTTATCATTCTTAAAAATTAATGAAATTCTTCTGAAAGGCAAAACGGACGTCAGATTTATTTTTACAAAACCGCCATCTGGAAGCGATTCATGTATTTTGGATTTAAAACAGCCTTTTTTTTTGTTTAGCTGCAAGCAGCACAGCAACAGAGCGCTGACCGGGTCATAGTAGTGCAGCGAGGCCTGGGTCTTGGCCTGTGCTTAGGGACGTTTCCTACTGCAGCTTCAAGTACTTCAGCGCTCTGCAGTCCAAAGCAACAGCGGATCTATGAGTGGAAAACTTCAGCTCGCTAAGCGATCGATTACTGTACTAGTACTTAGTGTGTACGTGATTGAAGGTTCTGGTCAACTATTATTTTTAAGCAACGTTTGGAATAACGTCTTGCTTTTGTTTTAAAATGTTGCTGATCTGCCTGAAACCTGTCCTGAAAATGATATTCGGTGTCCCACCTCCTTAATGTATTGCTCTTTATATCGTAGAATGGAGATTGACTTGATTCACTTTCCAGAGAAACTGGAAATAAACTCACCTGAAGTACAGAAAGATATTTCAGATAGTTGAGTTCTTTAAAAGGAAAAAAAAAACCCCAAACCCCAAACAAACCCAAACCTCAGGCATTTTATCTGTGGGCTTTATTGGTTTTGCTTTTTAAGTCGCACCTTTAAATAATGATATTGAAGCTTCCTAGAAACAGTGTTAACTAGATTTAGCAGTCTCTTAATGAGATCGTCAGGTCAATTTTTTTGACTGCTGTGTTAACATAGCAGCAGAAATTGAGTTAATTGCAGGTACAAGCTGACAAGGGTCCATGCATCTGTTTCTCATTCTTGGTCACAAAGTTACTCTTTTTGGACAAACAATGCACCTCTAACCAGGAGGCTTGTTTGAAACTTCACACTCTGTTTTGTAAATATGCAGAGTGGTTAAACAACTTGTCTTGTGATTGCACTGCACAAAGAAATCAAGAAGGTTAATATGATGTTTGCAGTGAAGGTGGAGTATTCGAGGATATTGGTGTGACAGTTCTTACCCGTGAATCTTGATGTGCACAGAAATGTGTAGTACTGTAGTATAGGATGTAATAAGGCAGTAGCCGAGGAGCAGTGACTGATTTCATTTGGAATACTCTAGCCAGAGAGCCGTGTAACCAGATGACCTGTGTTGCTGAGGGCTGCTGCTTGCTCCTAGTGAACAAAACTCTGTTGTTGCAGTCTTTGCCACGTTGACCGACACGCAGTGGCTGCGGACGGACCCTTTCTGCGGTCCTCCCCGCTTCTGGAGCCGTGCACCAGGGGAAGCGTGTATGTTCACCTTGTGGCTGAGTTGAGCGGGCAAATGGAAATTGCGCTTTGTGTGCTGTGGGAGCCCTAAGATTTAAAAGTGGTTTAATGCCTAATGAGGCGGAAACTTTGTGGAACTTGTGAAAAAAGGCTTTGAAAATCCCACAGGTGGTGAACTGAGGTATATCAAGGGGAGTTTTTCATCAGTTGTGTACTTTTGAGAACTCCCTCTTCATCTGTCTTTTGGTGAAATGGTTGTGGACCTACGAGCTTAGAGTTTTAAACTGTCTTACTTCCAAATGCATAGCCCTTGCTCATCGATATATGCTATGAGGCAGAGGGGTTTGTTTTATATGGAAGCACAAGACCGTATGTTAGTGCATGATGGCCCTAGGGCTTCCGAGAGAGAAGGCTGATGTCCGGTGATGGTGGCGTGTGAGCGAGCTATCGGAAGTACGGGTGTTTGTGCAAAGATAGGGCGTGCTGCACGTGGTCTGCACAGGTATAACGCCGCGCTGTTGGAACGACCTTGTCCTCTGGCTCAGAGGGGCGCACGAACAGCGAGATCCTTTCATGCTGGCAGCTTGGTTTGTATGTTGCTGATGTTCTAGTTCAGAGCCAAAACAGACAGATTGGGTTTGCAGGTTTATAGCCATGACTTACTGTGACAAAGACAGGCATGTCAGAGGGATAAAGCACTTTGAGTTGCACAGCCCAAAACCATTTCTAAAATGCTAGATTATGACCTAAACCTTAAAAAATTTGTATTTGTCCTTAGCCTGAAAAATATTCCTGTGCTGTACTTGACTTTTTCTTTTGCACTTGCATTTCACCGTGGAAAATATTTATTTTAGTGAGAAAATGTTGTCACGGTTAATGCAGTGAAAAGCAGAACAGTTTCTTATAAAATCTGCCTCAAGACCTTAAGTTCAAGCCAAAATCTTGATGTGTTATGATGCGATACCACTGCAATAGGAAAATAGTTAGGTGCAAAGTGCTGAAAAAGAGTTGTGGAAAATGGGAGGCGGGAGGTGAATAAGAGCAAGCAAGAGTACCGATTTAAACTGTGGTGAGTGTCAATGCAGGAGCAAATATTTTTCATTACAACTTCCCAAAGTAGGACCTGTAAATCTTAGCTGTATCTTCAGTGGTTTCTGTTTAGTTAGCATTTGTTTTTTATGATTACATAAACATTAAGTAAAAGAATAAACTACCCTGTTTCCTACTTTCAGAATGTGATGGGTTTTTAAATGCTTATGTATTTATATTGTTCTATTTGATCCAATACAAGCTTGGGTTTTTTTCTTTTCTTCTTTTTCAAATTACTCCCACATTAGGTGTCACCAGAAGGACCTGATTCTTCATGAGGGATCTTCTCAGGAGTTTGTGATAATTTTGCTTTTTCTGAAGGTGTATCAAGCTGAGCCACTGAAATTGCTATTTTCTTTCCTAAAAAGTTTTCCCCCAAGGATTGTCAATACATGTATTTATGTTAATTACGTAGCCAGATGTAATAAGAATTTTATTTTAAAAGAAAACACTTGTAGTAGATCTCTGCCAAGTATGTTTCACATCATCTCCAGTGTGGTAGCTCTGGGGTTTTTGTGATTCAGTGATTTAAGTCAAAGTTTGTAGACAGGACTATTTACTTCTACTGCGGGTAACTTGTTCTCAGATGGATTTGCAATTAGAAAAGCCTGGTGTGATACTGGTAAATGCTAATCTTTCCTAAAACGGTTTTTAACGTGAGATTAGCGAGGACAAATTTTGTTGTATGTTCTCAGAGGTATATTTTTCTAAGTCACAGAATTTGAACTTCTTGTCCTACCAAAGTATTAATGGAATTATATTTTGAATTAATTTTCAGGGTATGTAATGCTAGTATTTTCCATTGTTTTCCTCCTTTGAGGAAGACAGCTCCTTCTGTTGGACAGAAAGAAAGTATCCTTCTCGTAATGTGAAGATTCTGATTTAAATAAGCACATGAAAGAGTTGCATGTTATCATTAGGACTAAAAAGAAAGAGCTAGTGGGAATCACCTTGAAATATTTTGCTTTGAGTTTTAACACTGAAAATACTGCTTGGATGGTTGCTCGGACACATGCTTGGTTGAAAGCTGAACAACAGTATCAAACTCTGCAGGGAGAAGAAAAAAAAAAAGTGGGTTTTTTTGTTTTCTAAAGTAAGTGTTGCACCTGAACTGAGAAACAAAGCCTTTGGTCTGCATGGGACATGAGTAAAGACTGAAATGTGTGAAGCGGGTCATCTTATTGAGAATACCTCACTTGTGTTCCAGGCTTTGCATTGGCAACATGATCATTTCCAGGCAGTTATTAAAATCTGGTGTGGTGCTCTTCTCTAAAGAATGCCAGTGAACGTTGTACAGCAATACTGCAGATGCAGAGTAAGGAAGAAGTGGTAAAGGAGTAATATCCTGAAGAACCTAACAAGTCCAGCGGGGAATACCTGGAGAAAGCTGAAACTGTGAACTTGATCTCTTCGTGATGGAAGCAAGGTAGAACATGAATACAGAGCAGCTATTTTGACTAGTGCAGGAATAGCGGCGCTCTTAAAGTATGGAATTAAGTGAGAAAGACCAAGCCAATTACCAGAAACGGTAATGAATGTAGAGAGTTTTGCATCCCAAAGAGCTTATATACGGAAAATTATCCCAAAGTGCAAAGCTTTTGAAAAACATCAACTTGGGTAAGAATGGGGAGCATGAGAAGCTGTTGAACAATTTCTACAGAAAGAAATCTGTCCAGCTGTGTCAAACACAAGGTTTATCTAGGCCTCTGGATTATTAATGAAAGAGCAGACTTTGATTAGGAATGGAATTTCCAACCTTGAAGTTAGGAAAGACCGTTGGTAGACAATTTAGTTTGTTTGTTTTAACTAAAGAAAGGGGAAAAAGAGAACTAGCCACGCTGCAGGATAAATGGGAGCAGATCACAAATGCTGGCAGAGAAACAAGACAATGTTGTTGTCAAGGTGGCTGGCAAACTGCAGGACCATGGGGACGTGAGGTCTCCACCTAGATGCTTGAACAGAGAGTAGTAGATGTCCTTTCTAGAACTGAATGGAAACAAGCAGCAAAATCTGTTATTCCTGTAGCTTGGGGCAAGTGGTGTGAAACTATTTCCATGAAGATCCCTAGGAATTGGAATGTGCAGAAAGTGACCTCCGACTGATTTATGTTGGTCTTGAAAGAACATAGACATCAGAGGAAAATAAACCGGGATTGTGAAGCTTGACAAGTTGGAGGTTGTCAGGCAGTTATAGGAACTTTAGATCATGGTTCAAAGTTGGCATGGATCTATGCCAGATATGCTGAAAAGACGTGCTTGTTGTTTTGGGGTGGTTGTGTCTTCTGTCCAGAAATAACATCATTAGAGAATGCAACTGTGGAAAAAATTGCTCTTAGGTGTGAAATCAGTATTTGCTAGCAATGGCACACAGAGCTGTGGGTAAAACTTGAAGTCTTTAGCAATAGTATGGGCTTTTTTTTTTTTTTTTTTAATTGAGCACAGTGAATCAAGCATGTGATATCTGCAGTCCTGTGCTGTTTCAGAAAATTATCTCAGAAATTGCTAGCGGCACATGTAAACACTCCTGCCCCCTGAATTACAGGCCACCGCACCTGGAAGCGGTTGAGTTGTTTAATAGGAAGCTTCAGTGCAATTGTGTGTGAAATATGTATTGCTTAGTGTTACGAGTAGTGTGAAACCAATCAAAAAACTGGAGACTGGACAGGTAAAGCTTTTTGTAATAAAGACAGTTCACATTGCAATAGTAGGAAAAGACTGCAGGAGGCAGCAGTTGTCCCTCGGGAAGCTGGTGGTTCCTTACTGGAGGTGATGGCTGAATATGAACAAGGACAGTGGGCAAAATATGAGACTTCAGCAGCTCCCCCCCCCCCCCGCCCCTTTTTTATTTTTTTCAAAATTAAGTGGAAAAGGAGCGGGTTTCCCAGCTTCTAAGATTAGAAGCTTATGGAAGAGTCTGTGAAAGATTCAGTTGTATGATTAGAGACTAAAGCCCGTGAGATTGTGCAGGAGTCTGTAAGACCAAGATGACAAATTTTCTTCAATTAGGAAGTATTGATAACGTATCCAAGAGGCGTTTAGTGCTTGGAACTTACTTTCTGCCTTGATATATGTGTGTGTGACTTCTCACAAGAGGTGTATGCAGAGACTGGATTACCTCATCAGGCTCGAGGACTTGACGTTTGAAAACACAGGATTAAATTAGACTCCTAAGGGAATCGTTCCCTTGGCAACCAACAGAAATTGGAAGCGTGTTTCTGACTCCTGTCGCGATAGAACAGTAACCTAAATGAACTGGCCTCCCCTGCCTCCCCAATGTATGTCACAGTATAAGAGTTACCTTTAAAAAACCCATAACTTTTGCATTATGATGCGTGGAATGAGAGTGTATTGCTGATCCATAGCCTCTGGATAGGTTATGGTAATGTTTTCAATACCTTTTAAAAAGTCCTGTAAAATTGAAAGGAGGCTGCAATTCTGCCTGTGTCTGTATCTAGGGGGAAGCTAATAAAGAAGCGGCAAACTTTCTGCATCTTTTCTGTTGTTTAAAATTAATTTTGGTGGAAGTCCATAGATCTAATACCTTCTTTTTCTCTACTTGAGGACATCTTAGAGAAGATACCAGAATAAATTATCTTGGCACAAGATTAGGCATAGGAGGCATAAAATTAGTATATGCTACCTTGACAAGCGGGAGTCCTTGGGGGGGGGGACGGGGACGGACACAGGGAAAGGAGGTACGTGCAGAATTTCTGTAGGGATGAGGTAATATTTGAACAGTAAAAGAAACTCACATATATGGAAAAGATGCTAATTTTTTCAGGTTTACAAATAAATCTGTGCGTTAAAATAAAAAATGTAAAGTAGGACCAAACATACGCTCCCTTATAGCGGGAAGGTGCCAGTTCATTTTGTGGCAAGAAATGCAGTAATACTTGATGAAAACTCCCACGACTGCAGGTTTCTTTGTGGTTTTGTTTTTATGTTTATTTCACAATTATGTTAGTGTAATATGTGAGCTAAGAAACATCATCTTCAGAAAAATAACCGGAGAACTATTGGAGAATATCTACATATTTTTTGTCTTTAAATTTGAGAACTTGGAAAGAAGCAGGATTTTTTTTTTTTCATTAAATTAAAAAGCAAAAATAACGAACAGATTTGAGCCTTGTATCCATAAATCAAATCTGACCAAGGTTAAAAGGTGCTGTCAGCTATGCCTATGCAATATATAACTTCAAGTCTGATTTTTGCAGCGATTTGGCAAAACTGTTTCGGATTTGAGGCGAAGGCTGTGTATGCGTTACCTAATGCCAAAATATGGCAATTACGAAAATTAAATAACAATTACTAGGGGTGGGACTCTAAAGTGTAGTTTAGAGGAGACCTGGCCCTTACTGGGTGGTCAGATTGTTCAC
Organism: Pelecanus crispus; assembly: GCF_030463565.1. NCBI lineage: Eukaryota > Metazoa > Chordata > Aves > Pelecaniformes > Pelecanidae > Pelecanus > Pelecanus crispus. The sequence goes on along the minus strand of NW_027461437.1, from coordinate 708 downwards.
GTTGCTCTGTCAGAATCTCTTTTCAGTCAGTCACCCTCGTGCTGCGTGTGCTGGTACTACAGAGCGCAGAAGTGCGGGTCGGCCGGGGCTGCGGGGGGGCAGAATGGGGTCCCCGCCCCTGCTGTCTCTCGAGCTCTGTGGGGCCGCGCAGTGGGCAGGCAGAGCTACCCTGGAAGAGATGGCAGAGAAAAGTTTTGACGGAAGGAAAAAAAATTGGCAATGCAGCTTAGATGGGATTGGTCCTGATATTAACTTGCAGCAGCAAGCATGCAAGAAAACGAAGATTGCAGGTGTGAATCAGGAAGAGAAAAATGTAAGGAAGAAGCTCATTCACAACAAAAATTAAGAGGGACAAAGCTTAGCTTGGCAGAACAGAAAAAAGGAGCATGGAAAAACCAAGGAAGTGTCAGAAGCAAGCAACACTTCCAGGAGGGTTTTTTCCACAGGGTAAAAAAAAAAAAAAAACCATCAAACCAAAAACCCACCACATAGCAGGAGGATATCACAAGGAATTAAAAATAAATGATGTTCCAGCCACTAAAATAAGTGAGGGGGGAAAAAACCAATCAAACAACCCCAGCATTTTGGGAACAGTGTTGAGATGAGGGAAGCTTCCTTTAGAATAGAGAAAAGAAAAAAAACCAAACAAGCCAAAAACTCCACTGGACTGGAAAGCAGAGAGTCATGGAACAGCTGTTCTTGAGCACT
>NW_027461436.1:0-26541 GCF_030463565.1 Pelecanus crispus | reverse complement strand
CGCCCCCCGAGTGGGCCTCGTACGTCGAGGCCTAGGCGGCACAGGCGAGCCCGCAGCCCCAGGCTCTGCGGTGCCGTGGAAGCGGCGGCAGTGGACGCCGAGGGGCCGGCCGCAGCTTTCGGGGCTGGCCCCTTTGGCGTGGGAGAAATGGCCGGACGTTCGCAAGCCCCGTGCCGGCTTCGGGCAAAAAAACGCCCCCCGAGCGGGCCTCGTACGTCGGGGCCTAGGCGGCACAGGCGAGCCCGCAGCCCCAGGCTCTGTGGTGCCGTGGAAGCGGCGGCAGTGGGGGCCGAGGGCCGGCCGCAGCTTTCGGGGCTGGCCCCTTTGGCGTGGGAGAAATCCCCGGACGTTCGCAAGCCCCGTGCCGGCTTCGGGCAAAAAAACGCCCCCCGAGCGGGCCTCGTACGTCGGGGCCTAGGCGGCACAGGCGAGCCCGCAGCCCCAGGCTCTGTGGTGCCGGTGGAAGCGGCGGCAGTGGGGGCCGAGGGCCGGCCACAGCTTTCGGGGCTGGCCCCTTTGGCGTGGGAGAAATCCCCGGACGTTCGCAAGCCCCGTGCCGGCTTCGGGCAAAAAAACGCCCCCCGAGCGGGCCTCGTACGTCGGGGCCTAGGCGGCACAGGCGAGCCCGCAGCCCCAGGCTCTGTGGTGCCGTGGAAGCGGCGGCAGTGGACGCCGAGGGCTGGCCACAGCTTTCGGGGCTGGCCCCTTTGGCGTGGGAGAAATCCCCGGACGTTCGCAAGCCCCGTGCCGGCTTCGGGCAAAAAAACGCCCCCGAGCGGGCCTCGTACGTCGGGGCCTAGGCAGCACAGGCGAGCCCGCAGCCCCAGGCTCTGTGGTGCCGTGGAAGCAGCGGCAGTGGGGGCCGAGGGCCGGCCACAGCTTTCGGGGCTGGCCCCTTTGGCGTGGGAGAAATCCCCGGACGTTCGCAAGCCCCCGTGCCGGCTTTGGGCAAAAACACGCCCCCCCGAGCGGGCCTCGTACGTCGGGGCCTAGGCAGCACAGGCGAGGCCGCAGCCCCAGGCTCTGTGGTGCCGTGGAAGCAGCGGCAGTGGGGGCCGAGGGCCGGCCGCAGCTTTCGGGGCTGGCCCCTTTGGCGTGGGAGAAATCCCCCGACGTTCGCAAGCCCCGTGCCGGCTTCGGGCAAAAAAACGCCCCCCGAGCGGGCCTCGTACGTCGGGGCCTAGGCGGCACAGGCGAGCCCGCAGCCCCAGGCTCTGTGGTGCCGTGGAAGCGGCGGCAGTGGACGCCGAGGGCCGGCCACAGCTTTCGGGGCTGGCCCCTTTGGCGTGGGAGAAATCCCCGGACGTTCGCAAGCCCCGTGCCGGCTTCGGGCAAAAAAACGCCCCCCCGAGCGGGCCTCGTACGTCGGGGCCTAGGCGGCACAGGCGAGCCCGCAGCCCCAGGCTCTGTGGTGCCGTGGAAGCGGCGGCAGTGGACGCCGAGGGCTGGCCACAGCTTTCGGGGCTGGCCCCTTTGGCGTGGGAGAAATCCCCGGACGTTCGCAAGCCCCGTGCCGGCTTTGGGCAAAAAAACGCCCCCCGAGCGGGCCTCGTACGTCGGGGCCTAGGCGGCACAGGCGAGCCCGCAGCCCCAGGCTCTGTGGTGCCGTGGAAGCGGCGGCAGTGGGGGCCGAGGGCCGGCCCACAGCTTTCGGGGCTGGCCCCTTTGGCGTGGGAGAAATCCCCGGACGTTCGCAAGCCCCGTGCCGGCTTCGGGCAAAAAAAACGCCCCCCGAGCGGGCCTCGTACGTCGGGGCCTAGGCGGCACAGGCGAGCCCGCAGCCCCAGGCTCTGTGGTGCCGTGGAAGCGGCGGCAGTGGACGCCGAGGGCTGGCCACAGCTTTCGGGGCTGGCCCCTTTGGCGTGGGAGAAATCCCCGGACGTTCGCAAGCCCCGTGCCGGCTTCGGGCAAAAAAACGCCCCCCGAGCGGGCCTCGTACGTCGGGGCCTAGGCGGCACAGGCGAGCCCGCAGCCCCAGGCTCTGTGGTGCCGTGGAAGCGGCGGCAGTGGACGCCGAGGGCTGGCCACAGCTTTCGGGGCTGGCCCCTTTGGCGTGGGAGAAATCCCCGGACGTTCGCAAGCCCCGTGCCGGCTTTGGGCAAAAAAACGCCCCCCGAGCGGGCCTCGTACGTCGGGGCCTAGGCGGCACAGGCGAGCCCGCAGCCCCAGGCTCTGTGGTGCCGTGGAAGCGGCGGCAGTGGACGCCGAGGGCTGGCCACAGCTTTCGGGCTGGCCCCTTTGGCGTGGGAGAAATCCCCGGACGTTCGCAAGCCCCGTGCCGGCTTCGGGCAAAAAAACGCCCCCCGAGCGGGCCTCGTACGTCGGGGCCTAGGCGGCACAGGCGAGCCCGCAGCCCCAGGCTCTGTGGTGCCGTGGAAGCGGCGGCAGTGGACGCCGAGGGCTGGCCACAGCTTTCGGGGCTGGCCCCTTTGGCGTGGGAGAAATCCCCGGACGTTCGCAAGCCCCGTGCCGGCTTCGGGCAAAAAAAACGCCCCCCGAGTGGGCCTCGTACGTCGAGGCCTAGGCGGCACAGGCGAGCCCGCAGCCCCAGGCTCTGTGTGGCCGTGGAAGCGGCGGCAGTGGACGCCGAGGGCCGGCCGCAGCTTTCGGGGCTGGCCCCTTTGGCGTGGGAGAAATCGCCGGACGTTCGCAAGCCCCGTGCCGGCTTCGGGCAAAAAAAACGCCCCCCGAGCGGGCCTCGTACGTCGGGGCCTAGGCGGCACAGGCGAGCCCGCAGCCCCAGGCTCTGTGGTGCCGTGGAAGCGGCGGCAGTGGGGGCCGAGGGCCGGCCGCAGCTTTCGGGGCTGGCCCCTTTGGCGTGGGAGAAATCGCCGGACGTTCGCAAGCCCCGTGCCGGCTTCGGGCAAAAAAACGCCCCCCGAGCGGGCCTCGTACGTCGGGGCCTAGGCGGCACAGGCGAGCCCGCAGCCCCAGGCTCTGTGGTGCCGTGGAAGCGGCGGCAGTGGGGGCCGAGGGCCGGCCACAGCTTTCGGGGCTGGCCCCTTTGGCGTGGGAGAAATCCCCGGACGTTCGCAAGCCCCGTGCCGGCTTCGGGCAAAAAAACGCCCCCCGAGCGGGCCCTCGTACGTCGGGGCCTAGGCGGCACAGGCGAGCCCGCAGCCCCAGGCTCTGTGGTGCCGTGGAAGCGGCGGCAGTGGGGGCCGAGGGCCGGCCGCAGCTTTCGGGGCTGGCCCCTTTGGCGTGGGAGAAATCCCCGGACGTTCGCAAGCCCCGTGCCAGCTTCGGGCAAAAAAACGCCCCCCGAGCGGGCCTCGTACGTCGGGGCCTAGGCGGCACAGGCGAGCCCGCAGCCCCAGGCTCTGTGGTGCCGTGGAAGCGGCGGCAGTGGACGCCGAGGGCCGGCCGCAGCTTTCGGGGCTGGCCCCTTTGACGTGGGAGAAATCCCCGGACGTTCGCAAGCCCCGTGCCGGCCTCGGGCAAAAAAACGCCCCCCGAGCGGGCCTCGTACGTCGGGGCCTAGGCGGCACAGGCGAGCCCGCAGCCCCAGGCTCTGTGGTGCCGTGGAAGCGGCGGCAGTGGACGCCGAGGGCCGGCCGCAGCTTTCGGGGCTGGCCCCTTTGGCATGGGAGAAATCCCCGGACGTTCGCAAGCCCCGTGCCGGCTTCGGGCAAAAAAACGCCCCCCGAGCGGGCCTCGTACGTCGGGGCCTAGGCGGCACAGGCGAGCCCGCAGCCCCAGGCTCTGTGGTGCCGTGGAAGCGGCGGCAGTGGACGCCGAGGGCCGGCCGCAGCTTTCGGGGCTGGCCCCTTTGGCGTGGGAGAAATCCCCGGACGTTGGCAAGCCCCGTGCCGGCTTCGGGCAAAAAAAACGCCCCCCGAGCGGGCCTCGTACGTCGGGGCCTAGGCGGCACAGGCGAGCCCGCAGCCCCAGGCTCTGTGGTGCCGTGGAAGCGGCGGCAGTGGACGCCGAGGGCCGGCCGCAGCTTTCGGGGCTGGCCCCTTTGGCGTGGGAGAAATCCCCGGACGTTCGCAAGCCCCGTGCCGGCTTCGGGCAAAAAAACGCCCCCCGAGCGGGCCTCGTACGTCGGGGCCTAGGCGGCACAGGCGAGCCCGCAGCCCCAGGCTCTGTGGTGCCGTGGAAGCGGCGGCAGTGGACGCCGAGGGCCGGCCGCAGCTTTCGGGGCTGGCCCCTTTGGCGTGGGAGAAATCGCCGGACGTTCGCAAGCCCCGTGCCGGCTTCGGGCAAAAAAACGCCCCCCGAGCGGGCCTCGTACGTCGGGGCCTAGGCGGCACAGGCGAGCCCGCAGCCCCAGGCTCTGTGGTGCCGTGGAAGCGGCGGCAGTGGACGCCGAGGGCCGGCCGCAGCTTTCGGGGCTGGCCCCTTTGGCGTGGGAGAAATCCCCGGACGTTCGCAAGCCCCGTGCCGGCTTCGGGCAAAAAAAACGCCCCCCGAGCGGGCCTCGTACGTCGGGGCCTAGGCGGCACCGGTGACACCGCAGCCCCAGGCTCTGTGTGGCCGTGGAAGCGGCGGCAGTGGACGCCGAGGGCCGGCCGCAGCTTTCGGGGCTGGCCCCTTTGGCGTGGGAGAAATCCCCGGACGTTCGCAAGCCCCGTGCCGGCTTCGGGCAAAAAAACGCCCCCCGAGCGGGCCTCGTACGTCGGGGCCTAGGCGGCACAGGCGAGCCCGCAGCCCCAGGCTCTGTGGTGCCGTGGAAGCGGCGGCAGTGGACGCCGAGGGCCGGCCGCAGCTTTCGGGGCTGGCCCCTTTGGCGTGGGAGAAATCCCCGGACGTTCGCAAGCCCCGTGCCGGCTTCGGGCAAAAAAACGCCCCCCGAGCGGGCCTCGTACGTCGGGGCCTAGGCGGCACAGGCGAGCCCGCAGCCCCAGGCTCTGTGGTGCCGTGGAAGCGGCGGCAGTGGACGCCGAGGGCCGGCCGCAGCTTTCGGGGCTGGCCCCTTTGGCGTGGGAGAAATCCCCGGACGTTCGCAAGCCCCGTGCCGGCTTCGGGCAAAAAAACGCCCCCCGAGCGGGCCTCGTACGTCGGGGCCTAGGCGGCACAGGCGAGCCCGCAGCCCCAGGCTCTGTGGTGCCGTGGAAGCGGCGGCAGTGGACGCCGAGGGCCGGCCGCAGCTTTCGGGGCTGGCCCCTTTGGCGTGGGAGAAATCCCCGGACGTTCGCAAGCCCCGTGCCGGCTTCGGGCAAAAAAAACGCCCCCCGAGTGGGCCTCGTACGTCGAGGCCTAGGCGGCACAGGCGAGCCCGCAGCCCCAGGCTCTGCGGTGCCGTGGAAGCGGCGGCAGTGGACGCCGAGGGCCGGCCGCAGCTTTCGGGGCTGGCCCCTTTGGCGTGGGAGAAATGGGCGGACGTTCGCAAGCCCCGTGCCGGCTTCGGGCAAAAAAACGCCCCCCGAGCGGGCCTCGTACGTCGGGGCCTAGGCGGCACAGGCGAGCCCGCAGCCCCAGGCTCTGTGGTGCCGTGGAAGCGGCGGCAGTGGGGGCCGAGGGCCGGCCGCAGCTTTCGGGGCTGGCCCCTTTGGCGTGGGAGAAATCCCCGGACGTTCGCAAGCCCCGTGCCGGCTTCGGGCAAAAAAACGCCCCCCGAGCGGGCCTCGTACGTCGGGGCCTAGGCGGCACAGGCGAGCCCGCAGCCCCAGGCTCTGTGGTGCCGTGGAAGCGGCGGCAGTGGGGGCCGAGGGCCGGCCACAGCTTTCGGGGCTGGCCCCTTTGGCGTGGGAGAAATCCCCGGACGTTCGCAAGCCCCGTGCCGGCTTCGGGCAAAAAAACGCCCCCCGAGCGGGCCTCGTACGTCGGGGCCTAGGCGGCACAGGCGAGCCCGCAGCCCCAGGCTCTGTGGTGCCGTGGAAGCGGCGGCAGTGGACGCCGAGGGCTGGCCACAGCTTTCGGGGCTGGCCCCTTTGGCGTGGGAGAAATCCCCGGACGTTCGCAAGCCCCGTGCCGGCTTCGGGCAAAAAAACGCCCCCCGAGCGGGCCTCGTACGTCGGGGCCTAGGCAGCACAGGCGAGCCCGCAGCCCCAGGCTCTGTGGTGCCGTGGAAGCAGCGGCAGTGGGGGCCGAGGGCCGGCCACAGCTTTCGGGGCTGGCCCCTTTGGCGTGGGAGAAATCCCCGGACGTTCGCAAGCCCCGTGCCGGCTTTGGGCAAAAACACGCCCCCCGAGCGGGCCTCGTACGTCGGGGCCTAGGCAGCACAGGCGAGGCCGCAGCCCCAGGCTCTGTGGTGCCGTGGAAGCAGCGGCAGTGGGGGCCGAGGGCCGGCCGCAGCTTTCGGGGCTGGCCCCTTTGGCGTGGGAGAAATCCCCGGACGTTCGCAAGCCCCGTGCCGGCTTCGGGCAAAAAAACGCCCCCCGAGCGGGCCTCGTACGTCGGGGCCTAGGCGGCACAGGCGAGCCCGCAGCCCCAGGCTCTGTGGTGCCGTGGAAGCGGCGGCAGTGGGGGCCGAGGGCCGGCCACAGCTTTCGGGGCTGGCCCCTTTGGCGTGGGAGAAATCCCCGGACGTTCGCAAGCCCCGTGCCGGCTTCGGGCAAAAAAACGCCCCCCGAGCGGGCCTCGTACGTCGGGGCCTAGGCGGCACAGGCGAGCCCGCAGCCCCAGGCTCTGTGGTGCCGTGGAAGCGGCGGCAGTGGGGGCCGAGGGCCGGCCACAGCTTTCGGGGCTGGCCCCTTTGGCGTGTGAGAAATCCCCGGACGTTCGCAAGCCCCGTGCCGGCTTCGGGCAAAAAAACGCCCCCCGAGCGGGCCTCGTACGTCGGGGCCTAGGCGGCACAGGCGAGCCCGCAGCCCCAGGCTCTGTGGTGCCGTGGAAGCGGCGGCAGTGGGGGCCGAGGGCCGGCCACAGCTTTCGGGGCTGGCCCCTTTGGCGTGGGAGAAATCCCCGGACGTTCGCAAGCCCCGTGCCGGCTTCGGGCAAAAAAACGCCCCCCGAGCGGGCCTCGTACGTCGGGGCCTAGGCGGCACAGGCGAGCCCGCAGCCCCAGGCTCTGTGGTGCCGTGGAAGCGGCGGCAGTGGACGCCGAGGGCTGGCCACAGCTTTCGGGGCTGGCCCCTTTGGCGTGGGAGAAATCCCCGGACGTTCGCAAGCCCCGTGCCGGCTTCGGGCAAAAAAACGCCCCCCGAGCGGGCCTCGTACGTCGGGGCCTAGGCGGCACAGGCGAGCCCGCAGCCCCAGGCTCTGTGGTGCCGTGGAAGCGGCGGCAGTGGACGCCGAGGGCTGGCCACAGCTTTCGGGGCTGGCCCCTTTGGCGTGGGAGAAATCCCCGGACGTTCGCAAGCCCCGTGCCGGCTTCGGGCAAAAAAACGCCCCCCGAGCGGGCCTCGTACGTCGGGGCCTAGGCGGCACAGGCGAGCCCGCAGCCCCAGGCTCTGTGGTGCCGTGGAAGCGGCGGCAGTGGACGCCGAGGGCTGGCCGCAGCTTTCGGGGCTGGCCCCTTTGGCGTGGGAGAAATCCCCGGACGTTCGCAAGCCCCGTGCCGGCTTCGGGCAAAAAAACGCCCCCCGAGTGGGCCTCGTACGTCGAGGCCTAGGCGGCACAGGCGAGCCCGCAGCCCCAGGCTCTGTGTGGCCGTGGAAGCGGCGGCAGTGGACGCCGAGGGCCGGCCGCAGCTTTCGGGGCTGGCCCCTTTGGCGTGGGAGAAATCGCCGGACGTTCGCAAGCCCCGTGCCGGCTTCGGGCAAAAAAACGCCCCCCGAGCGGGCCTCGTACGTCGGGGCCTAGGCGGCACAGGCGAGCCCGCAGCCCCAGGCTCTGTGGTGCCGTGGAAGCGGCGGCAGTGGGGGCCGAGGGCCGGCCGCAGCTTTCGGGGCTGGCCCCTTTGGCGTGGGAGAAATGGGCGGACGTTCGCAAGCCCCGTGCCGGCTTCGGGCAAAAAAACGCCCCCCGAGCGGGCCTCGTACGTCGGGGCCTAGGCGGCACAGGCGAGCCCGCAGCCCCAGGCTCTGTGGTGCCGTGGAAGCGGCGGCAGTGGACGCCGAGGGCCGGCCGCAGCTTTCGGGGCTGGCCCCTTTGGCGTGGGAGAAATCCCCGGACGTTCGCAAGCCCCGTGCCGGCTTCGGGCAAAAAAACGCCCCCCGAGCGGGCCTCGTACGTCGGGGCCTAGGCGGCACAGGCGAGCCCGCAGCCCCAGGCTCTGTGGTGCCGTGGAAGCGGCGGCAGTGGGGGCCGAGGGCCGGCCACAGCTTTCGGGGCTGGCCCCTTTGGCGTGGGAGAAATCCCCGGACGTTCGCAAGCCCCGTGCCGGCTTCGGGCAAAAAAACGCCCCCCGAGCGGGCCTCGTACGTCGGGGCCTAGGCGGCACAGGCGAGCCCGCAGCCCCAGGCTCTGTGGTGCCGTGGAAGCGGCGGCAGTGGACGCCGAGGGCTGGCCACAGCTTTCGGGGCTGGCCCCTTTGGCGTGGGAGAAATCCCCGGACGTTCGCAAGCCCCGTGCCGGCTTCGGGCAAAAAAACGCCCCCCGAGCGGGCCTCGTACGTCGGGGCCTAGGCAGCACAGGCGAGCCCGCAGCCCCAGGCTCTGTGGTGCCGTGGAAGCAGCGGCAGTGGGGGCCGAGGGCCGGCCACAGCTTTCGGGGCTGGCCCCTTTGGCGTGGGAGAAATCCCCGGACGTTCGCAAGCCCCGTGCCGGCTTTGGGCAAAAACACGCCCCCCGAGCGGGCCTCGTACGTCGGGGCCTAGGCAGCACAGGCGAGGCCGCAGCCCCAGGCTCTGTGGTGCCGTGGAAGCAGCGGCAGTGGGGGCCGAGGGCCGGCCGCAGCTTTCGGGGCTGGCCCCTTTGGCGTGGGAGAAATCCCCGGACGTTCGCAAGCCCCGTGCCGGCTTCGGGCAAAAAAACGCCCCCCGAGCGGGCCTCGTACGTCGGGGCCTAGGCGGCACAGGCGAGCCCGCAGCCCCAGGCTCTGTGGTGCCGTGGAAGCGGCGGCAGTGGACGCCGAGGGCCGGCCACAGCTTTCGGGGCTGGCCCCTTTGGCGTGGGAGAAATCCCCGGACGTTCGCAAGCCCCGTGCCGGCTTCGGGCAAAAAAACGCCCCCCGAGCGGGCCTCGTACGTCGGGGCCTAGGCGGCACAGGCGAGCCCGCAGCCCCAGGCTCTGTGGTGCCGTGGAAGCGGCGGCAGTGGACGCCGAGGGCTGGCCACAGCTTTCGGGGCTGGCCCCTTTGGCGTGGGAGAAATCCCCGGACGTTCGCAAGCCCCGTGCCGGCTTTGGGCAAAAAAAACGCCCCCCGAGCGGGCCTCGTACGTCGGGGCCTAGGCGGCACAGGCGAGCCCGCAGCCCCAGGCTCTGTGGTGCCGTGGAAGCGGCGGCAGTGGGGGCCGAGGGCCGGCCACAGCTTTCGGGGCTGGCCCCTTTGGCGTGGGAGAAATCCCCGGACGTTCGCAAGCCCCGTGCCGGCTTCGGGCAAAAAAACGCCCCCCGAGCGGGCCTCGTACGTCGGGGCCTAGGCGGCACAGGCGAGCCCGCAGCCCCAGGCTCTGTGGTGCCGTGGAAGCGGCGGCAGTGGACGCCGAGGGCTGGCCACAGCTTTCGGGGCTGGCCCCTTTGGCGTGGGAGAAATCCCCGGACGTTCGCAAGCCCCGTGCCGGCTTCGGGCAAAAAAAACGCCCCCCGAGCGGGCCTCGTACGTCGGGGCCTAGGCGGCACAGGCGAGCCCGCAGCCCCAGGCTCTGTGGTGCCGTGGAAGCGGCGGCAGTGGACGCCGAGGGCTGGCCACAGCTTTCGGGGCTGGCCCCTTTGGCGTGGGAGAAATCCCCGGACGTTCGCAAGCCCCGTGCCGGCTTTGGGCAAAAAAACGCCCCCCGAGCGGGCCTCGTACGTCGGGGCCTAGGCGGCACAGGCGAGCCCGCAGCCCCAGGCTCTGTGGTGCCGTGGAAGCGGCGGCAGTGGACGCCGAGGGCTGGCCACAGCTTTCGGGGCTGGCCCCTTTGGCGTGGGAGAAATCCCCGGACGTTCGCAAGCCCCGTGCCGGCTTCGGGCAAAAAAACGCCCCCCGAGCGGGCCTCGTACGTCGGGGCCTCGGCGGCACAGGCGAGCCCGCAGCCCCAGGCTCTGTGGTGCCGTGGAAGCGGCGGCAGTGGATGCCGAGGGCCGGCCACAGCTTTCGGGGCTGGCCCCTTTGGCGTGGGAGAAATCCCCGGACGTTCGCAAGCCCCGTGCCGGCTTCGGGCAAAAAAACGCCCCCCGAGTGGGCCTCGTACGTCGAGGCCTAGGCGGCACAGGCGAGCCCGCAGCCCCAGGCTCTGCGGTGCCGTGGAAGCGGCGGCAGTGGACGCCGAGGGCCGGCCGCAGCTTTCGGGGCTGGCCCCTTTGGCGTGGGAGAAATGGCCGGACGTTCGCAAGCCCCGTGCCGGCTTCGGGCAAAAAAAACGCCCCCCGAGCGGGCCTCGTACGTCGGGGCCTAGGCGGCACAGGCGAGCCCGCAGCCCCAGGCTCTGTGGTGCCGTGGAAGCGGCGGCAGTGGGGGCCGAGGGCCGGCCGCAGCTTTCGGGGCTGGCCCCTTTGGCGTGGGAGAAATCGCCGGACGTTCGCAAGCCCCGTGCCGGCTTCGGGCAAAAAAACGCCCCCCGAGCGGGCCTCGTACGTCGGGGCCTAGGCGGCACAGGCGAGCCCGCAGCCCCAGGCTCTGTGGTGCCGTGGAAGCGGCGGCAGTGGGGGCCGAGGGCCGGCCACAGCTTTCGGGGCTGGCCCCTTTGGCGTGGGAGAAATCCCCGGACGTTCGCAAGCCCCGTGCCGGCTTCGGGCAAAAAAACGCCCCCCGAGCGGGCCTCGTACGTCGGGGCCTAGGCGGCACAGGCGAGCCCGCAGCCCCAGGCTCTGTGGTGCCGTGGAAGCGGCGGCAGTGGACGCCGAGGGCTGGCCACAGATTTCGGGGCTGGCCCCTTTGGCGTGGGAGAAATCCCCGGACGTTCGCAAGCCCCGTGCCGGCTTCGGGCAAAAAAACGCCCCCCGAGCAGGCCTCGTACGTCGCGGCCTAAGAAGCACAGGCGAGCCCGCAGCCCCAGGCTCTGTGGTGCCGTGGAAGCGGCGGCAGTGGACGCCGAGGGCCGGCCGCAGCTTTCGGGGCTGGCCCCTTTGGCGTGGGAGAAATCCCCGGACGTTCGCAAGCCCCGTGCCAGCTTCGGGCAAAAAAACGCCCCCCGAGCGGGCCTCGTACGTCGGGGCCTAGGCGGCACAGGCGAGCCCGCAGCCCCAGGCTCTGTGGTGCCGTGGAAGCGGCGGCAGTGGACGCCGAGGGCCGGCCGCAGCTTTCGGGGCTGGCCCCTTTGACGTGGGAGAAATCCCCGGACGTTCGCAAGCCCCGTGCCGGCCTCGGGCAAAAAAACGCCCCCCGAGCGGGCCTCGTACGTCGGGGCCTAGGCGGCACAGGCGAGCCCGCAGCCCCAGGCTCTGTGGTGCCGTGGAAGCGGCGGCAGTGGACGCCGAGGGCCGGCCGCAGCTTTCGGGGCTGGCCCCTTTGGCATGGGAGAAATCCCCGGACGTTCGCAAGCCCCGTGCCGGCTTCGGGCAAAAAAACGCCCCCCGAGCGGGCCTCGTACGTCGGGGCCTAGGCGGCACAGGCGAGCCCGCAGCCCCAGGCTCTGTGGTGCCGTGGAAGCGGCGGCAGTGGACGCCGAGGGCCGGCCGCAGCTTTCGGGGCTGGCCCCTTTGGCGTGGGAGAAATCCCCGGACGTTCGCAAGCCCCGTGCCGGCTTCGGGCAAAAAAACGCCCCCCGAGCGGGCCTCGTACGTCGGGGCCTAGGCGGCACAGGCGAGCCCGCAGCCCCAGGCTCTGTGGTGCCGTGGAAGCGGCGGCAGTGGACGCCGAGGGCCGGCCGCAGCTTTCGGGGCTGGCCCCTTTGGCGTGGGAGAAATCCCCGGACGTTCGCAAGCCCCGTGCCGGCTTCGGGCAAAAAAACGCCCCCCGAGCGGGCCTCGTACGTCGGGGCCTAGGCGGCACAGGCGAGCCCGCAGCCCCAGGCTCTGTGGTGCCGTGGAAGCGGCGGCAGTGGACGCCGAGGGCCGGCCGCAGCTTTCGGGGCTGGCCCCTTTGGCGTGGGAGAAATCCCCGGACGTTCGCAAGCCCCGTGCCGGCTTCGGGCAAAAAAACGCCCCCCGAGCGGGCCTCGTACGTCGGGGCCTAGGCGGCACAGGCGAGCCCGCAGCCCCAGGCTCTGTGGTGCCGTGGAAGCGGCGGCAGTGGACGCCGAGGGCCGGCCGCAGCTTTCGGGGCTGGCCCCTTTGGCGTGGGAGAAATCCCCGGACGTTCGCAAGCCCCGTGCCGGCTTCGGGCAAAAAAACGCCCCCCGAGCGGGCCTCGTACGTCGGGGCCTAGGCGGCACCGGTGACACCGCAGCCCCAGGCTCTGTGTGGCCGTGGAAGCGGCGGCAGTGGACGCCGAGGGCCGGCCGCAGCTTTCGGGGCTGGCCCCTTTGGCGTGGGAGAAATCCCCGGACGTTCGCAAGCCCCGTGCCGGCTTCGGGCAAAAAAACGCCCCCCGAGCGGGCCTCGTACGTCGGGGCCTAGGCGGCACAGGCGAGCCCGCAGCCCCAGGCTCTGTGGTGCCGTGGAAGCGGCGGCAGTGGGCGCCGAGGGCCGGCCGCAGCTTTCGGGGCTGGCCCCTTTGGCGTGGGAGAAATCCCCGGACGTTCGCAAGCCCCGTGCCGGCTTCGGGCAAAAAAAACGCCCCCCGAGCGGGCCTCGTACGTCGGGGCCTAGGCGGCACAGGCGAGCCCGCAGCCCCAGGCTCTGTGGTGCCGTGGAAGCGGCGGCAGTGGACGCCGAGGGCCGGCCGCAGCTTTCGGGGCTGGCCCCTTTGGCGTGGGAGAAATCCCCGGACGTTCGCAAGCCCCGTGCCGGCTTCGGGCAAAAAAACGCCCCCCGAGCGGGCCTCGTACGTCGGGGCCTAGGCGGCACAGGCGAGCCCGCAGCCCCAGGCTCTGTGGTGCCGTGGAAGCGGCGGCAGTGGACGCCGAGGGCCGGCCGCAGCTTTCGGGGCTGGCCCCTTTGGCGTGGGAGAAATCCCCGGACGTTCGCAAGCCCCGTGCCGGCTTCGGGCAAAAAAACGCCCCCCGAGTGGGCCTCGTACGTCGAGGCCTAGGCGGCACAGGCGAGCCCGCAGCCCCAGGCTCTGCGGTGCCGTGGAAGCGGCGGCAGTGGACGCCGAGGGCCGGCCGCAGCTTTCGGGGCTGGCCCCTTTGGCGTGGGAGAAATGGGCGGACGTTCGCAAGCCCCGTGCCGGCTTCGGGCAAAAAAACGCCCCCCGAGCGGGCCTCGTACGTCGGGGCCTAGGCGGCACAGGCGAGCCCGCAGCCCCAGGCTCTGTGGTGCCGTGGAAGCGGCGGCAGTGGGGGCCGAGGGCCGGCCGCAGCTTTCGGGGCTGGCCCCTTTGGCGTGGGAGAAATCCCCGGACGTTCGCAAGCCCCGTGCCGGCTTCGGGCAAAAAAAACGCCCCCCGAGCGGGCCTCGTACGTCGGGGCCTAGGCGGCACAGGCGAGCCCGCAGCCCCAGGCTCTGTGGTGCCGTGGAAGCGGCGGCAGTGGGGGCCGAGGGCCGGCCACAGCTTTCGGGGCTGGCCCCTTTGGCGTGGGAGAAATCCCCGGACGTTCGCAAGCCCCGTGCCGGCTTCGGGCAAAAAAACGCCCCCCGAGCGGGCCTCGTACGTCGGGGCCTAGGCGGCACAGGCGAGCCCGCAGCCCCAGGCTCTGTGGTGCCGTGGAAGCGGCGGCAGTGGACGCCGAGGGCTGGCCACAGCTTTCGGGGCTGGCCCCTTTGGCGTGGGAGAAATCCCCGGACGTTCGCAAGCCCCGTGCCGGCTTCGGGCAAAAAAACGCCCCCCGAGCGGGCCTCGTACGTCGGGGCCTAGGCAGCACAGGCGAGCCCGCAGCCCCAGGCTCTGTGGTGCCGTGGAAGCAGCGGCAGTGGGGGCCGAGGGCCGGCCACAGCTTTCGGGGCTGGCCCCTTTGGCGTGGGAGAAATCCCCGGACGTTCGCAAGCCCCGTGCCGGCTTTGGGCAAAAACACGCCCCCCGAGCGGGCCTCGTACGTCGGGGCCTAGGCAGCACAGGCGAGGCCGCAGCCCCAGGCTCTGTGGTGCCGTGGAAGCAGCGGCAGTGGGGGCCGAGGGCCGGCCGCAGCTTTCGGGGCTGGCCCCTTTGGCGTGGGAGAAATCCCCGGACGTTCGCAAGCCCCGTGCCGGCTTCGGGCAAAAAAAACGCCCCCCGAGCGGGCCTCGTACGTCGGGGCCTAGGCGGCACAGGCGAGCCCGCAGCCCCAGGCTCTGTGGTGCCGTGGAAGCGGCGGCAGTGGGGGCCGAGGGCCGGCCACAGCTTTCGGGGCTGGCCCCTTTGGCGTGGGAGAAATCCCCGGACGTTCGCAAGCCCCGTGCCGGCTTCGGGCAAAAAAACGCCCCCCGAGCGGGCCTCGTACGTCGGGGCCTAGGCGGCACAGGCGAGCCCGCAGCCCCAGGCTCTGTGGTGCCGTGGAAGCGGCGGCAGTGGGGGCCGAGGGCCGGCCACAGCTTTCGGGGCTGGCCCCTTTGGCGTGTGAGAAATCCCCGGACGTTCGCAAGCCCCGTGCCGGCTTCGGGCAAAAAAACGCCCCCCGAGCGGGCCTCGTACGTCGGGGCCTAGGCGGCACAGGCGAGCCCGCAGCCCCAGGCTCTGTGGTGCCGTGGAAGCGGCGGCAGTGGACGCCGAGGGCTGGCCACAGCTTTCGGGGCTGGCCCCTTTGGCGTGGGAGAAATCCCCGGACGTTCGCAAGCCCCGTGCCGGCTTTGGGCAAAAAAACGCCCCCCGAGCGGGCCTCGTACGTCGGGGCCTAGGCGGCACAGGCGAGCCCGCAGCCCCAGGCTCTGTGGTGCCGTGGAAGCGGCGGCAGTGGACGCCGAGGGCTGGCCACAGCTTTCGGGGCTGGCCCCTTTGGCGTGGGAGAAATCCCCGGACGTTCGCAAGCCCCGTGCCGGCTTCGGGCAAAAAAACGCCCCCCGAGCGGGCCTCGTACGTCGGGGCCTAGGCGGCACAGGCGAGCCCGCAGCCCCAGGCTCTGTGGTGCCGTGGAAGCGGCGGCAGTGGACGCCGAGGGCTGGCCACAGCTTTCGGGGCTGGCCCCTTTGGCGTGGGAGAAATCCCCGGACGTTCGCAAGCCCCGTGCCGGCTTCGGGCAAAAAAACGCCCCCCGAGTGGGCCTCGTACGTCGAGGCCTAGGCGGCACAGGCGAGCCCGCAGCCCCAGGCTCTGTGTGGCCGTGGAAGCGGCGGCAGTGGACGCCGAGGGCCGGCCGCAGCTTTCGGGGCTGGCCCCTTTGGCGTGGGAGAAATCGCCGGACGTTCGCAAGCCCCGTGCCGGCTTCGGGCAAAAAAACGCCCCCCGAGCGGGCCTCGTACGTCGGGGCCTAGGCGGCACAGGCGAGCCCGCAGCCCCAGGCTCTGTGGTGCCGTGGAAGCGGCGGCAGTGGGGGCCGAGGGCCGGCCGCAGCTTTCGGGGCTGGCCCCTTTGGCGTGGGAGAAATGGGCGGACGTTCGCAAGCCCCGTGCCGGCTTCGGGCAAAAAAACGCCCCCCGAGCGGGCCTCGTACGTCGGGGCCTAGGCGGCACAGGCGAGCCCGCAGCCCCAGGCTCTGTGGTGCCGTGGAAGCGGCGGCAGTGGACGCCGAGGGCCGGCCGCAGCTTTCGGGGCTGGCCCCTTTGGCGTGGGAGAAATCCCCGGACGTTCGCAAGCCCCGTGCCGGCTTCGGGCAAAAAAACGCCCCCCGAGCGGGCCTCGTACGTCGGGGCCTAGGCGGCACAGGCGAGCCCGCAGCCCCAGGCTCTGTGGTGCCGTGGAAGCGGCGGCAGTGGGGGCCGAGGGCCGGCCACAGCTTTCGGGGCTGGCCCCTTTGGCGTGGGAGAAATCCCCGGACGTTCGCAAGCCCCGTGCCGGCTTCGGGCAAAAAAACGCCCCCCGAGCGGGCCTCGTACGTCGGGGCCTAGGCGGCACAGGCGAGCCCGCAGCCCCAGGCTCTGTGGTGCCGTGGAAGCGGCGGCAGTGGACGCCGAGGGCTGGCCACAGCTTTCGGGGCTGGCCCCTTTGGCGTGGGAGAAATCCCCGGACGTTCGCAAGCCCCGTGCCGGCTTCGGGCAAAAAAACGCCCCCCGAGCGGGCCTCGTACGTCGGGGCCTAGGCAGCACAGGCGAGCCCGCAGCCCCAGGCTCTGTGGTGCCGTGGAAGCAGCGGCAGTGGGGGCCGAGGGCCGGCCACAGCTTTCGGGGCTGGCCCCTTTGGCGTGGGAGAAATCCCCGGACGTTCGCAAGCCCCGTGCCGGCTTTGGGCAAAAACACGCCCCCCGAGCGGGCCTCGTACGTCGGGGCCTAGGCAGCACAGGCGAGGCCGCAGCCCCAGGCTCTGTGGTGCCGTGGAAGCAGCGGCAGTGGGGGCCGAGGGCCGGCCGCAGCTTTCCGGGGCTGGCCCCTTTGGCGTGGGAGAAATCCCCGGACGTTCGCAAGCCCCGTGCCGGCTTCGGGCAAAAAAACGCCCCCCGAGCGGGCCTCGTACGTCGGGGCCTAGGCGGCACAGGCGAGCCCGCAGCCCCAGGCTCTGTGGTGCCGTGGAAGCGGCGGCAGTGGGGGCCGAGGGCCGGCCACAGCTTTCGGGGCTGGCCCCTTTGGCGTGGGAGAAATCCCCGGACGTTCGCAAGCCCCGTGCCGGCTTCGGGCAAAAAAACGCCCCCCGAGCGGGCCTCGTACGTCGGGGCCTAGGCGGCACAGGCGAGCCCGCAGCCCCAGGCTCTGTGGTGCCGTGGAAGCGGCGGCAGTGGGGGCCGAGGGCCGGCCACAGCTTTCGGGGCTGGCCCCTTTGGCGTGTGAGAAATCCCCGGACGTTCGCAAGCCCCGTGCCGGCTTCGGGCAAAAAAACGCCCCCCGAGCGGGCCTCGTACGTCGGGGCCTAGGCGGCACAGGCGAGCCCGCAGCCCCAGGCTCTGTGGTGCCGTGGAAGCGGCGGCAGTGGACGCCGAGGGCTGGCCACAGCTTTCGGGGCTGGCCCCTTGGCGTGGGAGAAATCCCCGGACGTTCGCAAGCCCCGTGCCGGCTTTGGGCAAAAAAACGCCCCCCGAGCGGGCCTCGTACGTCGGGGCCTAGGCGGCACAGGCGAGCCCGCAGCCCCAGGCTCTGTGGTGCCGTGGAAGCGGCGGCAGTGGACGCCGAGGGCTGGCCACAGCTTTCGGGGCTGGCCCCTTTGGCGTGGGAGAAATCCCCGGACGTTCGCAAGCCCCGTGCCGGCTTCGGGCAAAAAAACGCCCCCCGAGCGGGCCTCGTACGTCGGGGCCTAGGCGGCACAGGCGAGCCCGCAGCCCCAGGCTCTGTGGTGCCGTGGAAGCGGCGGCAGTGGACGCCGAGGGCTGGCCACAGCTTTCGGGGCTGGCCCCTTTGGCGTGGGAGAAATCCCCGGACGTTCGCAAGCCCCGTGCCGGCTTCGGGCAAAAAAACGCCCCCCGAGTGGGCCTCGTACGTCGAGGCCTAGGCGGCACAGGCGAGCCCGCAGCCCCAGGCTCTGTGTGGCCGTGGAAGCGGCGGCAGTGGACGCCGAGGGCCGGCCGCAGCTTTCGGGGCTGGCCCCTTTGGCGTGGGAGAAATCGCCGGACGTTCGCAAGCCCCGTGCCGGCTTCGGGCAAAAAAACGCCCCCCGAGCGGGCCTCGTACGTCGGGGCCTCGGCGGCACAGGCGAGCCCGCAGCCCCAGGCTCTGTGGTGCCGTGGAAGCGGCGGCAGTGGGGGCCGAGGGCCGGCCGCAGCTTTCGGGGCTGGCCCCTTTGGCGTGGGAGAAATCGCCGGACGTTCGCAAGCCCCGTGCCGGCTTCGGGCAAAAAAACGCCCCCCGAGCGGGCCTCGTACGTCGGGGCCTAGGCGGCACAGGCGAGCCCGCAGCCCCAGGCTCTGTGGTGCCGTGGAAGCGGCGGCAGTGGGGGCCGAGGGCCGGCCACAGCTTTCGGGGCTGGCCCCTTTGGCGTGGGAGAAATCCCCGGACGTTCGCAAGCCCCGTGCCGGCTTCGGGCAAAAAAACGCCCCCCGAGCGGGCCTCGTACGTCGGGGCCTAGGCGGCACAGGCGAGCCCGCAGCCCCAGGCTCTGTGGTGCCGTGGAAGCGGCGGCAGTGGACGCCGAGGGCTGGCCACAGATTTCGGGGCTGGCCCCTTTGGCGTGGGAGAAATCCCCGGACGTTCGCAAGCCCCGTGCCGGCTTCGGGCAAAAAAACGCCCCCCGAGCAGGCCTCGTACGTCGCGGCCTAAGAAGCACAGGCGAGCCCGCAGCCCAGGCTCTGTGGTGCGTGGAAGCGGCGGCAGTGGACGCCGAGGGCCGGCCGCAGCTTTCGGGGCTGGCCCCTTTGGCGTGGGAGAAATCCCCGGACGTTGGCAAGCCCCGTGCCGGCTTCGGCAAAAAAACGCCCCCGAGCGGGCCTCGTACGTCGGGGCCTAGGCGGCACAGGCGAGCCCGCAGCCCCAGGCTCTGTGGTGCCGTGGAAGCGGCGGCAGTGGACGCCGAGGGCCGGCCGCAGCTTTCGGGGCTGGCCCCTTTGGCGTGGGAGAAATCCCCGGACGTTCGCAAGCCCCGTGCCGGCTTCGGGCAAAAAAACGCCCCCCGAGCGGGCCTCGTACGTCGGGGCCTAGGCGGCACAGGCGAGCCCGCAGCCCCAGGCTCTGTGGTGCCGTGGAAGCGGCGGCAGTGGACGCCGAGGGCCGGCCGCAGCTTTCGGGGCTGGCCCCTTTGGCGTGGGAGAAATCCCCGGACGTTCGCAAGCCCCGTGCCGGCTTCGGGCAAAAAAACGCCCCCCGAGCGGGCCTCGTACGTCGGGGCCTAGGCGGCACCGGTGACACCGCAGCCCCAGGCTCTGTGTGGCCGTGGAAGCGGCGGCAGTGGACGCCGAGGGCCGGCCGCAGCTTTCGGGGCTGGCCCCTTTGGCGTGGGAGAAATCCCCGGACGTTCGCAAGCCCCGTGCCGGCTTCGGGCAAAAAAACGCCCCCCGAGCGGGCCTCGTACGTCGGGCCTAGGCAGCACAGGCGAGCCCGCAGCCGCAGGCTCTGTGGTGCCGTGGAAGCAGCGGCAGTGGGGGCCGAGGGCCGGCCACAGCTTTCGGGGCTGGCCCCTTTGGCGTGGGAGAAATCCCCGGACGTTCGCAAGCCCCGTGCCGGCTTCGGGCAAAAAAACGCCCCCGAGCGGGCCTCGTACGTCGGGGCCTAGGCGGCACAGGCGAGCCCGCAGCCCCAGGCTCTGTGGTGCCGTGGAAGCGGCGGCAGTGGGGGCCGAGGGCCGGCCACAGCTTTCGGGGCTGGCCCCTTTGGCGTGGGAGAAATCCCCGGACGTTCGCAAGCCCCGTGCCGGCTTCGGGCAAAAAAACGCCCCCCGAGCGGGCCTCGTACGTCGGGGCCTAGGCGGCACAGGCGAGCCCGCAGCCCCAGGCTCTGTGGTGCCGTGGAAGCGGCGGCAGTGGACGCCGAGGGCCGGCCACAGCTTTCGGGGCTGGCCCCTTTGGCGTGGGAGAAATCCCCGGACGTTCGCAAGCCCCGTGCCGGCTTCGGGCAAAAAAACGCCCCCCGAGCGGGCCTCGTACGTCGGGGCCTCGGCGGCACAGGCGAGCCCGCAGCCCCAGGCTCTGTGGTGCCGTGGAAGCGGCGGCAGTGGACGCCGAGGGCCGGCCACAGCTTTCGGGGCTGGCCCCTTTGGCGTGGGAGAAATCCCCGGACGTTCGCAAGCCCCGTGCCGGCTTCGGGCAAAAAACGCCCCCCCGAACGGGCCTCGTACGTCGGGGCCTAGGCGGCACAGGCGAGCCCGCAGCCCCAGGCTCTGTGGTGCCGTGGAAGCGGCGGGTAGTGGGGGCCGAGGGCTGGCCACAGCTTTCGGGGCTGGCCCCTTTGGCGTGGGAGAAATCCCCGGACGTTCGCAAGCCCCGTGCCGGCTTCGGGCAAAAAAACGCCCCCCGAGCAGGCCTCGTACGTCGGGGCCTAAGAAGCACAAGCGAGCCCGCAGCCCCAGGCTCTGTGGTGCCGTGGAAGCGGCGGCAGTGGACGCCGAGGGCTGGCCACAGCTTTCGGGGGCTGGCCCCTTTGGCGTGGGAGAAATCGCCGGACGTTCGCAAGCCCCGTGCCGGCTTCGGGCAAAAAAACGCCCCCCGAGCGGGCCTCGTACGTCGGGGCCTCGGCGGCACAGGCGAGCCCGCAGCCCCAGGCTCTGTGGTGCCGTGGAAGCGGCGGCAGTGGGGGCGAGGGCCGGCCGCAGCTTTCGGGGCTGGCCCCTTTGGCGTGGGAGAAATCGCCGGACGTTCGCAAGCCCCGTGCCGGCTTCGGGCAAAAAAACGCCCCCCGAGCGGGCCTCGTACGTCGGGGCCTAGGCGGCACAGGCGAGCCCGCAGCCCCAGGCTCTGTGGTGCCGTGAGAGCGGCGGCAGTGGGGGCCGAGGGCCGGCCACAGCTTTCGGGGCTGGCCCCTTTGGCGTGGGAGAAATCCCCGGACGTTCGCAAGCCCCGTGCCGGCTTCGGGCAAAAAAACGCCCCCCCGAGCGGGCCTCGTACGTCGGGGCCTAGGCGGCACAGGCGAGCCCGCAGCCCCAGGCTCTGTGGTGCCGTGGAAGCGGCGGCAGTGGACGCCGAGGGCTGGCCACAGATTTCGGGGCTGGCCCCTTTGGCGTGGGAGAAATCCCCGGACGTTCGCAAGCCCCGTGCCGGCTTCGGGCAAAAAAACGCCCCCCCGAGCAGGCCTCGTACGTCGCGGCCTAAGAAGCACAGGCGAGCCCGCAGCCCCAGGCTCTGTGGTGCCGTGGAAGCGGCGGCAGTGGGGGCCGAGGGCCGGCCGCAGCTTTCGGGGCTGGCCCCTTTGGCGAGGGAGAAATCCCCGGACGTTCGCAAGCCCCGTGCCAGCTTCGGGCAAAAAAACGCCCCCCGAGCGGGCCTCGTACGTCGGGGGCCTAGGCGGCACAGGCGAGCCCGCAGCCCCAGGCTCTGTGGTGCCGTGGAAGCGGCGGCAGTGGACGCCGAGGGCCGGCCGCAGCTTTCGGGGCTGGCCCCTTTGACGTGGGAGAAATCCCCGGACGTTCGCAAGCCCCGTGCCGGCCCTCGGGCAAAAAAAACGCCCCCCGAGCGGGCCTCGTACGTCGGGGCCTAGGCGGCACAGGCGAGCCCGCAGCCCCAGGCTCTGTGGTGCCGTGGAAGCGGCGGCAGTGGACGCCGAGGGCCGGCCACAGCTTTCGGGGCTGGCCCCTTTGGCATGGGAGAAATCCCCGGACGTTCGCAAGCCCCGTGCCGGCTTCGGGCAAAAAAACGCCCCCCGAGCGGGCCTCGTACGTCGGGGCCTAGGCGGCACAGGCGAGCCCGCAGCCCCAGGCTCTGTGGTGCCGTGGAAGCGGCGGCAGTGGACGCCGAGGGCCGGCCGCAGCTTTCGGGGCTGGCCCCTTTGGCGTGGGAGAAATCCCCGGACGTTGGCAAGCCCCGTGCCGGCTTCGGGCAAAAAAACGCCCCCCGAGCGGGCCTCGTACGTCGGGGCCTAGGCGGCACAGGCGAGCCCGCAGCCCCAGGCTCTGTGGTGCCGTGGGAAGCGGCGGCAGTGGACGCCGAGGGCCGGCCGCAGCTTTCGGGGCTGGCCCCTTTGGCGTGGGAGAAATCCCCGGACGTTCGCAAGCCCCGTGCCGGCTTCGGGCAAAAAAAACGCCCCCCGAGCGGGCCTCGTACGTCGGGGCCTAGGCGGCACAGGCGAGCCCGCAGCCCCAGGCTCTGTGGTGCCGTGGAAGCGGCGGCAGTGGACGCCGAGGGCCGGCCGCAGCTTTCGGGGCTGGCCCCTTTGGCGTGGGAGAAATCCCCGGACGTTCGCAAGCCCCGTGCCGGCTTCGGGCAAAAAAACGCCCCCCCGAGCGGGCCTCGTACGTCGGGGCCTAGGCGGCACAGGCGAGCCCGCAGCCCCAGGCTCTGTGGTGCCGTGGAAGCGGCGGCAGTGGACGCCGAGGGCCGGCCGCAGCTTTCGGGGCTGGCCCCTTTGGCGTGGGAGAAATCCCCGGACGTTCGCAAGCCCCGTGCCGGCTTCGGGCAAAAAAACGCCCCCCGAGCGGGCCTCGTACGTCGGGGCCTAGGCGGCACCGGTGACACCGCAGCCCCAGGCTCTGTGTGGCCGTGGAAGCGGCGGCAGTGGACGCCGAGGGCCGGCCGCAGCTTTCGGGGCTGGCCCCTTTGGCGTGGGAGAAATCCCCGGACGTTCGCAAGCCCCGTGCCGGCTTCGGGCAAAAAAAACGCCCCCCGAGCGGGCCTCGTACGTCGGGGCCTAGGCGGCACAGGCGAGCCCGCAGCCCCAGGCTCTGTGGTGCCGTGGAAGCGGCGGCAGTGGGCGCCGAGGGCCGGCCGCAGCTTTCGGGGCTGGCCCCTTTGGCGTGGGAGAAATCCCCGGACGTTCGCAAGCCCCGTGCCGGCTTCGGGCAAAAAAACGCCCCCCCGAGCGGGCCTCGTACGTCGGGGCCTAGGCGGCACAGGCGAGCCCGCAGCCCCAGGCTCTGTGGTGCCGTGGAAGCGGCGGCAGTGGACGCCGAGGGCCGGCCGCAGCTTTCGGGGCTGGCCCCTTTGGCGTGGGAGAAATCCCGGACGTTCGCAAGCCCCGTGCCGGCTTCGGGCAAAAAAACGCCCCCCCGAGCGGGCCTCGTACGTCGGGGCCTAGGCGGCACAGGCGAGCCCAGCAGCCCCAGGCTCTGTGGTGCCGTGGAAGCGGCGGCAGTGGACGCCGAGGGCCGGCCGCAGCTTTCGGGGCTGGCCCCTTTGGCGTGGGAGAAATCCCCGGACGTTCGCAAGCCCCGTGCCGGCTTCGGGCAAAAAAAACGCCCCCGAGTGGGCCTCGTACGTCGAGGCCTAGGCGGCACAGGCGAGCCCGCAGCCCCAGGCTCTGCGGTGCCGTGGAAGCGGCGGCAGTGGACGCCGAGGGCCGGCCGCAGCTTTCGGGGCTGGCCCCTTTGGCGTGGAGAAATGGGCGGACGTTCGCAAGCCCCGTGCCGGCTTCGGGCAAAAAAAAACGCCCCCCGAGCGGGCCTCGTACGTCGGGGCCTAGGCGGCACAGGCGAGCCCGCAGCCCCAGGCTCTGTGGTGCCGTGGAAGCGGCGGCAGTGGGGGCCGAGGGCCGGCCGCAGCTTTCGGGGCTGGCCCCTTTGGCGTGGGAGAAATCCCCGGACGTTCGCAAGCCCCGTGCCGGCTTCGGGCAAAAAAAACGCCCCCCGAGCGGGCCTCGTACGTCGGGCCTAGGCGGCACAGGCGAGCCCGCAGCCCCAGGCTCTGTGGTGCCGTGGAAGCGGCGGCAGTGGGGGCCGAGGGCCGGCCACAGCTTTCGGGGCTGGCCCCTTTGGCGTGGGAGAAATCCCCGGACGTTCGCAAGCCCCGTGCCGGCTTCGGGCAAAAAAAACGCCCCCCGAGCGGGCCTCGTACGTCGGGGCCTAGGCGGCACAGGCGAGCCCGCAGCCCCAGGCTCTGTGGTGCCGTGGAAGCGGCGGCAGTGGACGCCGAGGGCTGGCCACAGCTTTCGGGGCTGGCCCCCTTTGGCGTGGGAGAAATCCCCGGACGTTCGCAAGCCCCGTGCCGGCTTCGGGCAAAAAAAACGCCCCCCGAGCGGGCCTCGTACGTCGGGGCCTAGGCAGCACAGGCGAGCCCGCAGCCCCAGGCTCTGTGGTGCCGTGGAAGCAGCGGCAGTGGGGGCCGAGGGCCGGCCACAGCTTTCGGGGCTGGCCCCTTTGGCGTGGGAGAAATCCCCGGACGTTCGCAAGCCCCGTGCCGGCTTTGGGCAAAAACACGCCCCCCGAGCGGGCCTCGTACGTCGGGGCCTAGGCAGCACAGGCCGAGGCCGCAGCCCCAGGCTCTGTGGTGCCGTGGAAGCAGCGGCAGTGGGGGCCGAGGGCCGGCCGCAGCTTTCGGGGCTGGCCCCTTTGGCGTGGGAGAAATCCCCGGACGTTCGCAAGCCCCGTGCCGGCTTCGGGCAAAAAAACGCCCCCCGAGCGGGCCTCGTACGTCGGGGCCTAGGCGGCACAGGCGAGCCCGCAGCCCCAGGCTCTGTGGTGCCGTGGAAGCGGCGGCAGTGGGGGGCCGAGGGCCGGCCACAGCTTTCGGGGCTGGCCCCTTTGGCGTGGGAGAAATCCCCGGACGTTCGCAAGCCCCGTGCCGGCTTCGGGCAAAAAAACGCCCCCCGAGCGGGCCTCGTACGTCGGGGCCTAGGCGGCACAGGCGAGCCCGCAGCCCCAGGCTCTGTGGTGCCGTGGAAGCGGCGGCAGTGGGGGCCGAGGGCCGGCCACAGCTTTCGGGGCTGGCCCTTTGGCGTGTGAGAAATCCCCGGACGTTCGCAAGCCCCGTGCCGGCTTCGGGCAAAAAAAACGCCCCCCGAGCGGGCCTCGTACGTCGGGGCCTAGGCGGCACAGGCGAGCCCGCAGCCCCAGGCTCTGTGGTGCCGTGGAAGCGGCGGCAGTGGACGCCGAGGCTGGCCACAGCTTTCGGGGCTGGCCCCTTTGGCGTGGGAGAAATCCCCGGACGTTCGCAAGCCCCGTGCCGGCTTTGGGCAAAAAAAACGCCCCCCGAGCGGGCCTCGTACGTCGGGGCCTAGGCGGCACAGGCGAGCCCGCAGCCCCAGGCTCTGTGGTGCCGTGGAAGCGGCGGCAGTGGACGCCGAGGGCTGGCCACAGCTTTCGGGGCTGGCCCCTTTGGCGTGGGAGAAATCCCCGGACGTTCGCAAAGCCCCGTGCCGGCTTCGGGCAAAAAAACGCCCCCCGAGCGGGCCTCGTACGTCGGGGCCTAGGCGGCACAGGCGAGCCGCAGCCCCAGGCTCTGTGGTGCCGTGGAAGCGGCGGGCAGTGGACGCCGAGGGCTGGCCACAGCTTTCGGGGCTGGCCCCTTTGGCGTGGGAGAAATCCCCGGACGTTCGCAAGCCCCGTGCCGGCTTCGGGCAAAAAAAACGCCCCCCGAGTGGGCCTCGTACGTCGAGGCCTAGGCGGCACAGGCGAGCCCGCAGCCCCAGGCTCTGTGTGGGCCGTGGAAGCGGCGGCAGTGGACGCCGAGGGCCGGCCGCAGCTTTCGGGGCTGGCCCCTTTGGCGTGGGAGAAATCGCCGGACGTTCGCAAGCCCCGTGCCGGCTTCGGGCAAAAAAAACGCCCCCCGAGCGGGCCTCGTACGTCGGGGCCTAGGCGGCACAGGCGAGCCCGCAGCCCCAGGCTCTGTGGTGCCGTGGAAGCGGCGGGCAGTGGGGGCCGAGGGCCGGCCGCAGCTTTCGGGGCTGGCCCCTT
This sequence comes from Pelecanus crispus, assembly GCF_030463565.1. Taxonomy (NCBI): domain Eukaryota; kingdom Metazoa; phylum Chordata; class Aves; order Pelecaniformes; family Pelecanidae; genus Pelecanus; species Pelecanus crispus. The sequence goes on along the minus strand of NW_027461436.1, from coordinate 1,353 downwards.
TGGCGTGGGAGAAATGGGCGGACGTTCGCAAGCCCCGTGCCGGCTTCGGGCAAAAAAACGCCCCCCCGAGCGGGCCTCGTACGTCGGGGGCCTAGGCGGCACAGGCGAGCCCGCAGCCCCAGGCTCTGTGGTGCCGTGGAAGCGGCGGGCAGTGGACGCCGAGGGGCCGGCCGCAGCTTTCGGGGCTGGCCCCTTTGGCGTGGGAGAAATCCCCGGACGTTCGCAAGCCCCGTGCCGGCTTCGGGCCAAAAAAAACGCCCCCCGAGCGGGCCTCGTACGTCGGGGCCTAGGCGGCACAGGCGAGCCCGCAGCCCCAGGCTCTGTGGTGCCGTGGAAGCGGCGGCAGTGGGGGCCGAGGGCCGGCCACAGCTTTCGGGCTGGCCCCTTTGGCGTGGGAGAAATCCCCGGACGTTCGCAAGCCCCGTGCCGGCTTCGGGCAAAAAAACGCCCCCCCGAGCGGGCCTCGTACGTCGGGGCCTAGGCGGCACAGGCGAGCCCGCAGCCCCAGGCTCTGTGGTGCCGTGGAAGCGGCGGCAGTGGACGCCGAGGGCTGGCCACAGCTTTCGGGGCTGGCCCCTTTGGCGTGGGAGAAATCCCCGGACGTTCGCAAGCCCCGTGCCGGCTTCGGGCAAAAAAACGCCCCCCGAGCGGGCCTCGTACGTCGGGGCCTAGGCAGCACAGGCGAGCCCGCAGCCCCAGGCTCTGTGGTGCCGTTGAAGCAGCGGCCAGTGGGGGCCGAGGGCCGGCCACAGCTTTCGGGGCTGGCCCCTTTGGCGTGGGAGAAATCCCCGGACGTTCGCAAGCCCCGTGCCGGCTTTGGGCAAAAACACGCCCCCCGAGCGGGCCTCGTACGTCGGGGCCTAGGCAGCACAGGCGAGGCCGCAGCCCCAGGCTCTGTGGTGCCGTGGAAGCAGCGGCAGTGGGGGCCGAGGGCCGGCCGCAGCTTTCGGGGCTGGCCCCTTTGGCGTGGGAGAAATCCCCGGACGTTCGCAAGCCCCGTGCCGGCTTCGGGCAAAAAAACGCCCCCCGAGCGGGCCTCGTACGTCGGGGCCTAGGCGGCACAGGCGAGCCCGCAGCCCCAGGCTCTGTGGTGCCGTGGAAGCGGCGGCAGTGGGGGCCGAGGGCCGGCCACAGCTTTCGGGGCTGGCCCCTTTGGCGTGGGAGAAATCCCCGGACGTTCGCAAGCCCCGTGCCGGCTTCGGGCAAAAAAACGCCCCCCGAGCGGGCCTCGTACGTCGGGGCCTAGGCGGCACAGGCGAGCCCGCAGCCCCAGGCTCTGTGGTGCCGTGGAAGCGGCGGCAGTGGGGGCCGAGGGCCGGCCACAGCTTTCGGGGCTGGCCCCTTTGGCGTGTG
>NW_027461435.1:0-27144 GCF_030463565.1 Pelecanus crispus | reverse complement strand
GAGGGATGGAGGGATGCAGGGATGGATGGAGGGAGGCAGGGAGGGATGGAGGAGGCAGGGAGGGATGCAGGGAGGCAGGGAGGGATGGAGGGAGGCAGGGAGGGATGCAGGGATGGATGGAGGGAGGCAGGGAGGGATGCAGGGAGGGATGGAGGGATGCAGGGATGCAGGGAAGCAGGGGGGTATGCAGGGAGAGATGCAGGGAGGGATGGAGGGAGGAAGGGATGGAGAGAGGGATGCAGGGAGGGATGCAGGGATGGAGGGAGGGAGGGCCGGAGGGGAGCGGGGGAGGGAGGGAAGTGGGGCTGGGGGCCGGAGGGAGGCAGTGGGCAGGCGGGGGGCGGCTGCACGGGGTGGGGGCCGGGGCAGGCGTTGCGGGGGCTGTGGTGGGGGGCAGGGGGCTGTAGCGGGGGGCTGTGGCGGGGGGCGGTGGCGGGGCCCGGCGGTACCTACACTGAGGTTATTCCCGCGGGGTCGGACCTTCCTCCTCTGCTAGAGCCGGCCCAGGCGGTGCCCGCAGAGCCGGGGGAGAGAGAGAGACCAGAGTGAACACGGGGGGCACGGGGGGCACGGGGGGCACGGGCCGGGGTCCCCCCGCACGCAGCCAAGCGCTGGCCGGGTGAGCAGCAGCGAGCGGAGCAGCCAGAGCACCCCTGTCCCGGCCCCGGGCATGCGCAGCCAGCGGCACCCCCAAAAGCGCCCGCTGGCACGGGGGGTCCCGGGCGGCCGCGCCCCCCCCCGGCTTCGCCGCTGCCGGGGAGGGGGGCGACGCGCGCCTGCGCCGCGCCGGAGCAGATGCGGGAGCGTCCCCGCACGGGGACCGGTGGCCGCCCCCCGGCCGCGGCTCTGGCCCCCCCCGGGGGGAGGTAGCCCCTCTGCCCCAGCTCCGTGCCCCCCGCCCCAGCCCCCTGCCATGCTCATGCCCCCCGCCAAAAGCCCCTGCAGCCATTGGGGGGGGGGACACACGGACGCCGCTCGGGGCACCGGGCGCCTCGGCGGGGTCACGGCCCACCGGGACCACCCTGCCTGGGCCAGCGCAGCGCGGGACCCCCCCGCACCCACCCCAGCCCCCCCGATTGAAGCGGCGCAGGGAGGGGCTGCAGGGGGGCGATGGGGTCGCGCTGCCGAGCCCGGGACCCCCTCCGGCGTCCGGGGGGCACAGGGCCGGCCGCGCCGCGTGCCCGGTGGCCGGCGCAGGTGGTGGGGCGGGGGGCCGTGCCGGGTGCCCCACGGAAGGGGTTCCCCTCACCTGGTTTTCGGCGGGGAGCCGCGGCATGGAGGCGGCGCGGCCGTGCCCTTCCATGGGCAAGTAGTCGCTGTCGGAGTAGCCGTCCTTGGCCATCTCGCGCATCTCCACCAACTGCGGGGACGGGGGCGTCAGCGGGGAAACTGAGGCACGGGGGGGGCACCGAGGGCAGGGACCCCCCCCCCGCCCCAGAGGTTGGCGAGGGGGTGGTGGGCACCAGGGACACGGGGCTGGGGGTGCAGGGGGGGACATGGGGACCCCTGGGACACGGGGGACAGACGGACAGGGGGGAGCTGGGGCCCAGGGGGTCCCTGGGGACACGGGGGACAGACGGACAGGGGGGAGCTGGGGCTCAGGGGGTCCCTGGGGACACGGGGGACAGACGGACAGGGGGAGCTGGGGCTCAGGGGGTCCCTGGGGACACGGGGGACAGACGGACAGGGGGGAGCTGGGGCTCAGGGGGTCCCTGGGGACACGGGGGACAGACGGACAGGGGGGAGCTGGGGCTCAGGGGGTCCCTGGGGACACGGGGGACAGACGGACAGGGGGGAGCTGGGGCTCAGGGGTCCCTGGGGACACGGGGGACAGACGGACAGGGGGGAGCTGGGGCTCAGGGGTCCCTGGGGACACGGGGGACAGACGGACAGGGGGGGAGCTGGGGCTCAGGGGTCCCTGGGGACACGGGGGACAGACGGACAGGGGGGAGCTGGGGCCCAGGGCGCAGCCGGGGACACGCGGGCAGGAGCGCCGTGGGGCCGGCCGGGGCACGGGGGACCCCGGGGTGGCAGAGCCCCTCACCTGGGAGTTGGGGCGGCTGTTGGGGACGTCCTCGGGGCGTCCCCGCTCCGGGCTCCAGGTGCCCGTTTTCTGGAACATCTCCTGGGCGCGCTGGGGTGACCCAGGACTGGCTCTCCTTCAGGCCCCCGTCGCGCGCGGCCCTGGGGGGGCACAGGCGGCTCAGCCCCCTCCCGGCCCGCGCGGGGCGGGGGCAGGATGGGGCCGGTGGCACTTACGGCCCCGCGCCCGGCTCGGCCGCCGGCGCCGCGTCCGGCCCCGGGGTCCCCTCCTGCGTGGGGGACGGCGGCTCCATGCGCTGGAACATCAGCGGCGTCCGGTTCTGCGGGGACACGAGAGCGGCTGGGGCGCGGCGTGGGGGGCCGGGGCTGGGCGGGGGGGACGCAGGGAGGGGACGGAGCTGGGGGCGGTCGGGGATGGGGACACCGGAGGGACTCGGGAAGGGGACAGGGCTGGGATGGGGACACGGGGATGGGGTGGGGACACGGGAGGGGATGGGGACACCGGAGGGACTCGGGAAGGGGGGAAGACTGGGATGGGGACACTGGAGGGACTCAGGAAGGGGATGGAGCTGGGATGGGGACACGGCAGGGCCGCGGGGAGGGGACAGGGCTGGGATGGGGACAGGGCTGGGATGGGGACATGGGAGGGATGCTTGGGGATGGGACTGAGGACACGGGAGGGGATGGGGACACAGAGGGACTCGGGAAGGGGACAGGGCTGGGATGGGGACACGGGGATGGGGTGGGGACACGGGAGGGACTTGGGAAGGGGCAGAGCTCCAGTGGGGACCACGGGAGGGATGCTTGGGGATAGGGACACAAAGATGGCATGGAGCTGGGACACTGGGAGATGGGGATGGAGACACCGGAGAGACACGGGAAGGGGACAGGGCTGGGATGGGGACACGGGAGGGGATGGGGACACTGGGAGGGAGTCGGGAAAGGGATGGTGCTGGGATGGGGACACTGGGAGGGGATGGGGACACTGGGAGGGACTTGGGAAGGGGACAGGGCTGGGATGGGGACACTGGAGGGACTCGGGAAGGGGATGGAGCTGGGATGGGGACACGGGAGGGGATGGGGACACGGGGATGGGGTGGGGACACGGGAGGGACTCGGGAAGGGGCAGAGCTGGGATGGGGACACGGGAGGGATGCATGGGGATGGGATGGGGACACGGGGATGGGGTGGGGACACTGGGAGGGGATGGGGACACAGAGGGACTCGGGAAGGGGACAGGGCTGGGATGGGGACATGGGGATGGGGGTGGGGACATGGGAGGGACTTGGGAAGGGGCAGAGCTCCAGTGGGGACACGGGAGGGGATGCTTGGGGATGGGGACATGAAGATGGCATGGAGCTGGGACACTGGGAGATGGGGATGGGGACACGGGAGGGACTCGGGAAGGGGACAGGGCTGGGATGGGGACACGGGAGGGGATGGGGACACTGGGATGGGATGGGACACGGGAGGGGATGGGGACCCGGGAGGGGATGGGGACACGGGGATGGGATGGGGACCCGGGAGGGGATGGGGACCCGGGAGGGGATGGGGACACGGGGATGGGATGGGGACCCGGGAGGGGATGGGGACACGGGGATGGGATGGGGACACGGGAGGGGATGGGGACACGGGGATGGGATGGGGACACGGGAGGGGATGGGGACACGGGGATGGGATAGGGACCCGGGAGGGGATGGGACACGGGAGGGGATGGGGACACGGGAGGGGATGGGGACACGGGGATGGGATGGGGACACGGGAGGGGATGGGGACACGGGGATGGGATGGGGACACGGGAGGGGATGGGGACACGGGAGGGGATGGGGACACGGGGATGGGATGGGGACACGGGAGGGGATGGGGACCCGGGAGGGGATGGGGACACGGGGATGGGATGGGGACACGGGAGGGGATGGGGACACGGGGATGGGATGGGGACACGGGAGGGGATGGGGACACGGGAGGGGGATGGGGACACGGGGATGGGATGGGGACACGGGAGGGGATGGGGACACGGGGATGGGATGGGGACACGGGAGGGGATGGGGACACGGGGGATGGGATGGGGACACGGGAGGGCCGCGGGGAGGGGACGGGGCTGGGCTGGGGACACGGCAGAGCCGTGGGGAGGGGGCCGTTTTGGGGGTGCTGGTGCTGGCCCCACCTGCTCCTCCCGCATGGCCTGCAGCTTCTTGGCCTTGCTCTGCCGGTAGTACTCCATGATCATCATGGCGGCGTAGATCTTCCCCACCGTCAGGTCGGTGGCTGTGGGCGCAGAGGGTGAGGGGGGCCGGGGCGGGGAGGGGGCCGGGGTGGGGAGGGGGGCCCGGGGACGGTCCCTTACACTTGTGGGGGGTGACGAGCAGGTCCAGGTTTTTGGGGGACAGGTTGGGCCAGATGGCGATCATCTCCTTGCGGAGCTCCGCGTCCATCTGCTGCTTGTCGGCTCCCCCTGCGAGAGAGGGCTGAGCGCCCCGGCCCCCCTGCGGACCCCTGCCACCCCCCTGGGGACCCCCCTGTCCCCCCCAGGACACCTCTGCCCTGCCGCTGCCCCATGGACCCGGTCCCCTTTGGAGCCCCTGTCCCCCGATGTCCCCCCGTCCCCCTGATGTCCCCCGTCCCCCCATCCCCCGATGTCCCCCTGTCCCCCGATGTCCCCCCCGTCCCCCCGATGTCCCCCCATGTCCCCCCCTTTTCCCCCCAATGTCCCCCTGTCCCCCGATGTCCCCCCCGTCCCCCTGATGTCCCCCCTGTCCCCCGATGTCCCCCCATGTCCCCCCCTTTTCCCCAATGTCCTCCCATCCCCCGATGTCCCCCCTATGTCCCCCCGTCCCCCCTTTTCCCCAATGTCCCCCCATCCCCCAATGTCCCCCCAATGTCCCCCCGTCCCCCCTTTTCCCCAATGTCCCCCTGTCCCCCGATGTTCCCCCAATGTCCCCCATCCCCCCCTTTTCCCCCAATGTCCCCCAATGTCCCCCCGTCCCCCCTTTTCCCCCAATGTCCCCCTGTCCCCCCTTTTCCCCCGTTCCTCAGGGACCTCCATCCCTGGGCTCCCAGTCCTTGTCCCCTCCACCCCCAGGGACCCCATCCCTCTCCCTGTCACCCAAGGGACCCCCGTCCCCACGCCCCCAGGCTCCCTGTCCCCCCCCAGGGTCTTGGGCCACATTCCCTCAGCTCTTCATCCCCAAATCTCCAGGCTCCTCATCCCCCCTGGGTCCCCACCCTCGTCCCCACCCCCGTCCCCATCCCGCCAGCATCCCGCTCCCAGGGACCCGGTACCCGACCCCTCAGGGTCCCTGTCCCCCCGAGGCCCGCCGTGCCCCGGGGGTCCCCATCGCCGCCCCCCTCGAGGACCCCGCTCCCCTGTCCCCGTGCCCCCCCCGTGCCTTTGGCGATCTTGATGTCGAGGGCGGTGCGGATCAGGGCCATGAGGGTGGAATTGAAGTGCACCGTGTTGTCGTCGGCCACCGGCAGGTCCATGCGGAGCAGCCGCTGCAGGGCCGAGCGAGAGCGGGGGGCGTCAGCCGCGGCCCCCCTCCCGCCGCGCCCGGGGGCTGGCGAGAAGGCGGGGGCTGCCCTGCAGCCGCCGGGGAAACCGAGGCCCCCGCGTCCCGCCGGCCTCCCCGAGACCCCCGCCCCGGCCCCCCGCCTTCTCCCCAGGCCACGGCCCCCGGACCCCCGCAAGACGCCCGGGGTGGGGGGCGACGGCACGGCCAAGCGGGACCCCGGCGTGCAGCGCATGCAGCGCGTGCAGCGCATGCAGCGGGGAGGGGGCCGACACGTTCCTGGCTCCCCTCCGGGGATGGGGAGGGGGTGGCGGGGGGCTTCTCTGGGTGCAAACCTGCATCCTCGGGGGGGTGGGGGGGTGCAGGGAGACATGCTTCGGGGGGGGGGGGGGAAGCGATGAGTTTGCCAGGCCTCAGCCCCACGCTGCCCCACGCCCTCCCCAGCTCCCAGCGCCAAGCAGGGTGGCGGAAGGACCCCCCCCCCCAAAAAAAAAAAAAAAAAAAAGGGGCAGGGACCCCTCCATGCAGCCCCGGGGGGGATTTGGGGGTGCAGAGCAGCAAGGCAGGGCGCGAGCAATGCCAATGGGGAAAGCGCGGCACGGAGAGGCGGCCCCCCCGCCCCCCCCCCCCCCCCGTGCCCGGGACCCCCGCGCCCCGCGATGCAGCTCCCCAGCAGCCGTAGCCCCCGCGGGTGGGGGGCGCGGGCCGTGCAGCAGCGGGGGCCGGGGGGCACTGCCGGGGGGGGCGGCGGGCGGATGGAGCGAGGGAGAGTGGGGGGGGGGCTGCAGGGACGGGGGGAGAGGGGGGCCAGGGGGAGCCCCGGGGGGGTCCCTAAAAATGAGCTGCTCTGGGTGAGGCGGCCTCGAGCCCCACAGGGGACCCCCACTATGGGGGGGGGGCTGAGCCCCATGGGGACCCCAAATAGGGGCTCCTGGGGGGCTGGCTGAGCCCCATGGGGGGGGTGTCCCCAAATAGGGGCTCCTGGGGGGGCTGGCTGAGCCCCATGGGGGGGGGTGTCCCCAAATAGGGGCTCCTGGGGGGGGGCTGGCTGAGCCCCATGGGGGGGGGTGTCCCCAAATAGGGGCTCCTGGGGGGGGCTGGCTGAGCCCCATGGGGGGGGTGTCCCCAAATAGGGGCTCCTGGGGGGGGCTGGCTGAGCCCCATGGGGGGGGTGTCCCCAAATAGGGGCTCCTGGGGGGGGCTGGCTGAGCCCCATGGGGGGGGTGTCCCCAAATAGGGGCTCCTGGGGGGGGCTGGCTGAGCCCCATGGGGGGGGTGTCCCCAAATAGGGGCTCCTGGGGGGGGCTGGCTGAGCCCCATGGGGGGGGTGTCCCCAAATAGGGGCTCCTGGGGGGGGCTGGCTGAGCCCCATGGGGGGGTGTCCCCAAATAGGGGCTCCTGGGGGGGGCTGGCTGAGCCCCATGGGGGGGTGTCCCCAAATAGGGGCTCCTGGGGGGGGCTGGCTGAGCCCCATGGGGGGGTGTCCCCAAATAGGGGCTCCTGGGGGGGGCTGGCTGAGCCCCATGGGGGGGTGTCCCCAAATAGGGGCTCCTGGGGGGGGCTGGCTGAGCCCCATGGGGGGGTGTCCCCAAATAGGGGCTCCTGGGGGGGGCTGGCTGAGCCCCATGGGGGGGTGTCCCCAAATAGGGGCTCCTGGGGGGGGCTGGCTGAGCCCCATGGGGGGGTGTCCCCAAATAGGGGCTCCTGGGGGGCTGGCTGAGCCCCATGGGGGTCCCCAGGAGGGGGTCCTTGGGGGGGGGACTGAGCCCCATGGGGTCCCCAGGAGGGTTCCTGGGGGACTGGCTGAGCCCCATGGGGGTCCCCAGGAGGGGGTCCTTGGGGGAGGGGGGCTGGCTGAGCCCCATGGGGTCCCCAGGAGGGGGTCCTTTGGGGGGGGGAGGGGCTGGCTGAGCCCCATGGGGTCCCCAGGAGGGGGTCCTTGGGGGGGGGAGGGGCTGGCTGAGCCCCATGGGGTCCCCAGGAGGGTTCCTGGGGGGCTGGCTGAGCCCCATGGGGGTCCCCAAGTAGGGGGTCCTGGGGGTCCGGCCCCGAGCCTCCAGCCCGTGGCGGGGGGCACACGCTCCTCGGGCGGCGGATCTTACCCAGCCCGTCCTGGGGGAACGCGCGGAGGCTCAGCGGGGCCAGCGGCCGCCGCGCCGGTCAGGGCTCGCCGCAGGAGGAGGAAAAAAAAAAAAAAACCAACAAAAAAAACAACAAAAAGCCAAAAAAACACCAAAAAAACCAAACCAACCAAAAAAAACAACAAAAAAAAAGAGGCCGAGAAGCATCGGCCGGGCTGAGTCGGTGCCGCTGCTGGGAACCGGCACGGCTTTGGGGGGCTTCGCTCTGGTGGGAAGAGTTATTCTACCTTATAAGCAACACGGGGTGGGCATTTCTTGCCTAAACCCAGGGGCGGGGACATATGTCTCAGCATTTCATACATGTCCATGAAAGTCAGCCGGCCCCTGGGAGCGGAGAGAACAAGAAGGAAGAGACATCGGACAGAAAAAGGACAAAAAGGAGGCGAGAGAGACAGAGAGAGACGCGGAGAAAAAAATTAAAAAAAAAAAAACAAAAGAGTAAGGGGGGGGGGAGAAAAAAAAAAAAAAAGGTTTAAACCCGGCCGGCCGCAGCCCAGGGCCCCGCGGAGGAGGAGGAGGAGGAGGGGAGGAAGGCGATGGCCGGCGCCCATGCAGCCCCGCGGCGCTGGGCCGGGGGCCGCGGGGCGCAGCAAGCAGAGCTGGGCGAGGACGGGGGGTCCATGCGGCGCGCCCGGGGCTGGGGCCGGCCCCGGGGGTGCGGGACGTGTCTGTGTATATATATATATATAGATATCATATATATATCCGAGAAACCGTAAGCAACATTCATCCCGTTGATGCTCGGCAGGTTTTTAGTGTAAGTCAAACCTTGCAAGCAACCCTATGAGGGCATTTCTTGCCTAAGCCCAATGGGGGAGATATTACGCGTAATAAACTGTACATATCCTTTTGCCTAAGCCCAATGGGGGAGATATTACGCGTAATAAACTGTACATATCCTTATAATGAATGCGGCCACTGCAAGAAAATACAGCGGGGTTAGTGCGGACGCCGGAGCCGCGCGCGACCGCGGACGCGCCGAGGGGCTGGGGAAACTGAGGCACGGGCGCTGGGGCGGGGCGGGGGGGCAGGGCGGGGCTGGGACCCCCCCCACACCCTGCGCCGAGCTGGCTGCGGTGGGGATGGGGGGGACGCACGGGGCGGTTTTGGGGAGAGCCGGAGCCCCCCCGTCGCTCCGTGCCCGCTGAGCTCAGTGCCAGCCCGGTGCCGGGCACCGAGGGGCCGGCAGAGCCTCACGGGAGACCCCCAGAGCGGGCGGGGAGCCCCCAGCGCATCACGGGGGGCCCCGGGACGCAGCAGAGACCCCCCCCGCCCACCCCCGGGACATGGCGGGGACCCCCAGCAGCCATCGGGACCCCCGGGGACCCCCCGGGTCCGGCGGAGGCCCCTTGCGCTGCGCTGGGGGCTGGGGGCTGGGGTGGGGGGCAAGAGGGAGAAATCCGGCGGGCGAGCACCTACGGTCGAGAGAGGAGAGGTTAATCGGCGCCACGCCGGGGGGGCCGGGCCCCCCCACGGCTCTGTGGGGGGCGGCAGACCTGGGGGGGGGTCGCCCCCGTGGGGGGCCAGCCCCGGGGGACCCCTCCTCGGGGGGCAGCAGGGCCGCTGGCCCCACAGGACCGGGGGGGGGGCTTTTGGGCAGCTGCCGTGCCCCCCCCAAGACCCCGCTGCAGCGCTCGGGGAGGGGGGCACAGCCCGGCCAGCCAAGCCCCCGGGAGCCGCCGCGCCCCGGCGCTGAGTGGGGACCCCGGCGTCCAGGGTGGGGGTCCCTGGCATCCCGGGGCGGGGGGGGGTCCTTACCAGGCGGCGGGGGTCGTACTCGGCCCAGACGCGGACGTACTCGTCCAGGTGGTGGGGGCCCAGGATGGAGGAGTCGCGCGTCAGGTACTCGAAGTTGTCCATGATGACGGCAACGAAGAGGTTCAGCATCTGGGGGGGGCAGGAGCGTGGTGTCGGGGCGCGGGGGGGCCGGGCTGGGGTCCCCCCCCACCCCCCCCGTGCCCACCGGGGCTCACCAGGAAGGAGCAGAGGAAGATGAAGGAGACGAAGTAGAAGTAGGCGAACTCGTTGCCACACTCGTCCTCCTTGATGCCCGAGTTCTGGTCGCAGGGCTTCCCGCTGAGGCAGGACAGCATGATCTCGTGCCAGGCCTCCCCCGTGGCGCTCCTGCGGCAGAGGGCACGGCGCTGGGTGACCCCGGCCGGGATGGCACCGTGCGGGGACACACACGGGCATGGCACTGGGAACCCCCGGATGGTGATGGGACCGTGCCGGGGACACACGCGGGCATGGCACTGGGTGACCCTGGATGGTGATGGGACCGTGCCGGGGGACACACGCGGGCACGGCACTGGGTGACCCCGGATGGTGATGGGACTGTGCCAGGGACACATGCGGGCACGGCACTGGGTGACCCCGGATGGTGATGGGACTGTGCCGGGGACACACGCGGGCATGGCACTGGGAACCCCTGGATGGTGATGGGACTGTGCCGTGGGACACACGCCGGCACGGCACGGGGTGACCCCGGATGGCGATGGGACTGTGCCGGCGGGACATGCTGGCACAGCGTTGGATACCCCCGGATGGCGATGGGACCGTGCCAGGGACACATGCCGGCACGGCACTGGGTGACCCCAGCCAGGATGGGACCGTGCGGGGACACACATGGGCATGGCACTGGGAATGCCCAGACAGCAATGGGACCGTGCCGGGGACACACGCCGGCATGGCACTGGGAATGCCCAGATGGTGATGGGACTGTGCCGGGGACACACGCCGGCACGGCGCTGGGAATCCCCAGATGGCGATGGGACCATGCCGGGGACGCACGCTGGCACGGCGCTGGGTACCCCCAGATGGTGATGGCACCGTGCTGGGGCAACGTGCTGGCACGGCACTGGGTACCCCACATGGCACCGGGACCATGCCAGGGACACACGCCGGCACGGTGCTAGGTACCCCCAGATGGTGATGGCACCGTGCCGGCGGGACATGCTGGCACGGCACTGGGAACCCCTGGATGGTGATGGCACTGTGCTGGCGGGGCATGCCGGCACGGCACTGGGTACCCAGCGTGGCACCGGGGACCGTGCCGGGGGGCTACGCCAGCATGGCACTGGGTAACCCGGGTGGCACCGGGACCGTGCCGGGGGGACTCACCGAAAGAGGAGCATGAGGGCCTGGAAGAAGGTGCGGAAGTTATTGTGCTGGGTGATGGCCGACTCATCATCCTCCTCCTCGATGCCGATGTTGCCGAAGACCTGGGGGGGCCGTGACGGCTCAGGGGGGGCAGGGGCCCGGGCGAGGGGCTGGGGGAGCCGGGGGGGCCGGGGCTCTCACCTGCATCCCGATGATGGCGTAGATGAAGAAGAGCATGGCGATGAGCAGGCAGACGTAGGGCAGAGCCTGCGGGCAGAGCGGGGGGCCGGTGACGCCGTGCCGGCACGGATGCGGCCCCCGGCACGGGCTGGGCTGCCGGCCCCTGGGTGGGGACGGCCGGGGGGGGACGCGGGTTTTGGGGGGGGGGGGGGTCCATCGGGCGGCACCTTGAAGGACTGGACGAAGGTCCAGAGCAGGATGCGGATGGTGTAGCCCTGGCGCAGCAGCTTGATGAGCCGCGCCGCCCGGAAGAGCCGCAGGAAGCTGAGGTTGATGAAGTTGTTCTGGGGGGGACGTGTGGGATGAGCGGGGGGCGAGCGGGGCCCGGCCCCGGCGCCGCGGGGGCCACGGCGGCTCCCACCTACCCCGAACTCCGTCACCAGGATGTCCGTGATGCTCCCCAGCACCGTGACAAAGTCGAAGATGTTCCAGGCGTCACGGAAGTAATTCTGTGAAGGGAATGGGGAATTCTGTGGCAGCTCCCGGGAGCCCATGGTACCCATGCACCAGATCCCGGGAGCCCATGGTACCCCATGCACCGGATCCCAGGATCCCGTGGGTACCCGTGCACCAGCTCCCTGGATCCCGTGGGTACCCGTGCACCAGCTCCCTGGATCCCGTGGGTACCCGTGCACCAGCTCCCGGGAGCCCATGGATACCCATGCACCGGCTCCTGGGATACCATGGTACCCATGCACCAGCTCCCGGGATTCTGTGGATACCCATGCACCAGCTCCCGGGATCCCATGGATACCCATGCACCAGCTCCCAGGATCCCACGGTTACCCATGCACCGGCTCCCGGGATCTCATGGATACCCATGAACCGGCTCCTGGGATCCCATGATTACCCATTGCACCAGCTCTGGGATCCCAGTTACCCAGGCACCGGCTCCGGGATCCCCTGGTTGCCCGGGCACCGGCTCCGGGATCCCATGATTACCCAGGCACCGGCTCCGGGATCCCATGGTTGCCCGGGCACCGGCTCCGGGATCCCATGATTACCAGGGCACCGGCTCCGGGATCCTGCCCGTGCGGTGCGGGGTGCCCCGGGGCGGCGCGGCGCGGCGTGGGTGCCCGGTGGTGGCCGGCGCGCGGCGGCACGTACCAGCACGCCGAAGGCCATGATCTTGAGCAGACACTCGAGGGAGAAGAGGGAGGTGAAGACGTTGTTGAACATCTTCAGCACGTTCTCGTAGGCGTCCGAGGCGTCGTAGAACTGGGGGACAGCGCACAGGATGGGGGCGGGGCGGGGCAGCTGCCGGGGGACCGGGTGCATCCCGGGGGTAGGACGGATCCCGGGGGACCGGGTGCATCCCGGGGGTAGGATGGATCCCAGGGGGTAGGACGGATCCCGGGGGACAGGGTGCATCCCGGGGGGTAGGATGGATCCCGGGGGAGAGGGTGCATCCCGGGGGGACAGGATGGATCCGGGAGGATGGGGATGGATCCCGGGGGACGGGGTGGATCCAGGGGGGTAGGATGGATCCCGGGGGTAGGATGGATCCTGGGGGACAGGGTGCATCCCGGGGGGGTAGGATGGATCCCGGGGGAGAGGGTGCATCCTGGGGGTAGGATGGATCCCAGGGGACAGGGTGGATCCAGGGGACAGGATGGATCCCGGGGGACAGGGTGCATCCCGGGGGACAGGATGGATCCGGGAGGATGGGGATGGATCCACGGTGACAGGATGGATCCAGGGGGACAGGGTGGATCCAGGGGGATAGGGATGGATCCAGGAGGATGGGGATGGATCCACAGGGACGGGGATGGATCCCAGGGGACAGGATGGATCCAGGAGGACAGGGATGGATCCACAGGGACAGGGATGGATCCAGGAGGATGGGGATGGATCCAGGGGGATGGGGATGGATCCAGGAGGATGGGGATGGATCCACAGGGACAGGATGGATCCAGGAGGATGGGGATGGATCCAGGAGGATGGGGATGGATCCACAGGGACAGGATGGATCCAGGAGGATGGGGATGGATCCACAGGGACAGGATGGATCCAGGGGGATGGGGATGGATCCACAGGGACAGGATGGATCCAGGAGGATGGGGATGGATCCACAGGGACAGGATGGATCCAGGGGGATGGGGATGGATCCACAGGGACAGGATGGATCCAGGGGGATGGGGATGGATCCACAGGGACAGGATGGATCCAGGAGGATGGGGATGGATCCACAGGGACAGGATGGATCCAGGAGGATGGGGATGGATCCACAGGGACAGGATGGATCCAGGGGGATGGGGATGGATCCACAGGGACAGGATGGATCCAGGGGGATGGGGATGGATCCACAGGGACAGGATGGATCCAGGGGGATGGGGATGGATCCACAGGGACAGGATGGATCCAGGGGGATGGGGATGGATCCACAGGGACAGGATGGATCCACAGGCACAGGGATGGATCCAGGGGAACGGGAATGGATCCAGGGGACAGGGAAAAGTCCCATGGGAGCCGGACAAGCGCCAGGGGCTGGGGGCACACGTGGGTGCCAGGGGCTGAGGCCGGAGCCCCGAGGGACAGGGCCGGGACAGGGCCGGAGGGGCTCCCCAGGACCCCCCGCCCCTCCCCGCGGACCTTCATCATGAGGACGATGGTGTTGAGGGCGATCATGGCCATGATGGTGTACTCGAAGGGCGGCGACACCACGAACTGCCACATGCGGTACTGGAAGCTCTGCCGGTTCTGCGGCATGTGCCGCGTCAGGGGCTTGGCGCTGATGGCGAAGTCGATGCAGGCTCTCTGGGGAGGGGGGGGACAGGGTGGGCGTCACCGAGCCCCGGCCGGGCCGGGGGGTCCCCGAAAGGCAGCGGGGGGGGCGGCGGTGTCCGCAGGAGGCACCTCGTTCTTCTCCAGGCTGTACTCCTCCATCATCTTGTCCCCCTGCTCCTGGAAGGTGATGATGATCAAGGCCACGAAGATGTTGACGAAGAAGAAGGGGAAGACCACGAAGTAGACCACGTAGAAGATGGACATCTCCATGCGGTAGCCGGGGCTCGGCCCCTGGTTCTCGTAGGTGGCGTCCACCGAGTGCTTGAGGACCCTGCAGCGGGACGAGGGCAGGGGCGGGGTGGGGGTCCTGGCGTCCCCGCACACCCCCCCCCCAGGTCCCCGCACCCTTACTGCGGCCACCCCTCGCCGGTGGAGACGGTGAAGAGGGTGAGCAGCGCCCAGAGGACGTTGTCGTAGTGAAACTCGTACTTCTTCCACTCCCGCTTCTGCGCCTTCACCTCGTTGTCCTTCTCGTACACCAGGTACTCCCCCCTGGGAGGGGAGGGGGCGGTGAGACGGGGCGGGGGGGGCGGCGGACCCCCGCCCGCCCGGGCCGTACCTGCAGTCCTTCTCGAACTCCTTGGACTCGTCGGTGCAGTAGAAGAACTTGCCCTTGAAGAGCTGGACGGCCACCACGGCGAAGATGAACATGAAGAGCATGTAGACGATGAGGATGTTGAGGACGTTCTTCAGGGAGTTCACCACGCAGTCGAAGACGGCCTGGGGATGGGGAGCGGGGAGGGGGTCGGCGCCGGCTGGGACCCCCCCCCGCACGCCCGGGGCGGGGAGCCAAGCCCCCTCCCCGCCCACCTTGAGCTTGGGCAGCCTCTTGATGGTCTTCAGTGGCCGGAGGACACGGAGGACGCGGAGGGACTTGATGGTGTTGATGTCCTTCCCCTTGCTGCTGCCACTTCGGGGGGGGAGAGGGAGCCGTGGGGCCACGGCGCGGCGGCTCGGGGCACCCCAGCATGGCTGCGGGGGGTCCCGTCCCCTCCTGTGCCCCGTGGCGACCGTCCCCTCCCCGGCCAAGCGGGCAGCGGCTGCTTGGCATTGCGGGGGGCTTGCGGCCGAGACCCCGCATGCTCATCACATGCCAGGGAGAGCCTGGCGTTTCCCACGGCCCTGCTTTTGGGGGGGGGGGGGGGGTAGAGTGGGGGGAGTTCGGGGGGAGCGAGGCGTGACCATGAGCACGAGGAGAGCACGAGGACGGAGACGGGCGGGAGACGAAGGCAGAAAGACTTTACCGTGAGCTGCTCCTGCGGCCGGTGGCAGAGGAAGGGGAGAGACAAGGCACGGTGAGAGCCCGGCCCCCGCCCCGCGCCCGCGCCCCCCGGCCCCCCGGGAGCTCCTCGGGCTCTGCTCCGGGTTTACTCACCCGTCACTGGGGGTGCTCAGTCACTGGGGGTGCTCAGTTAATTGGGGGTGCTCAGTCACTGGGGGGGTGCTCAGTCACTGGGGGGGTGCTCAGTTAATTGGGGGTGCTCAGTCACTGGGGGGGTGCTCAGTCACTTGGGGGTGCTCAGTCACTGGGGGTGCTCAGTCACGGGGGGGGTGCTCAGGTACTTGGGGGGTGCTCAGTTAATTGGGGGTGCTCAGTCACTGGGGGGGTGCTCAGGTACTTGGGGGTGCTCAGTCACTGGGGGTGCTCAGTTAATTGGGGGGTGCTCAGTCACTGGGGGGGTGCTCAGTCACTGGGGGTGCTCAGTTAATTGGGGGTGCTCAGTCACTGGGGGGGTGCTCAGTCACTGGGGTGCTCAGTTAATTGGGGGTGCTCAGTCACTGGGGGGTGCTCAGTCACTTGGGGGGGGTGCTCAGGTACTTGGGGGGTGCTCAGTCACTGGGGTGCTCAGTTAATTGGGGGTGCTCAGTCACTGGGGGGGTGCTCAGTCACTGGGGGGTGCTCAGTCACTGGGGGGGTGCTCAGTCACTTGGGGGGGGTGCTCAGTCACTGGGGGCTGCTCAGTCACTTGGGGGGGTGCTCAGGTACTTGGGGGTGCTCAGTCACTGGGGGTGCTCAGTTAATTGGGGGGTGCTCAGTCACTGGGGGGTGCTCAGTCACTGGGGGGTGCTCGGGTACTTGGGGGGTGCTCAGTCACTGGGGGTGCTCAGTCACTTTGGGGGTGCTCATCCTTACTTTAGGGATGTAATTACTTGGGCAGTGCTCAGCCTTTACGTGGGGGATGCTCCCGCTTTAAGGATGCTGCATCACTCGGGGGATGCGCACCCTGTGTTTGGGGGCTGCTCCGTTACTTGGAGGATGCTCAGGCTTTGCTCGGGGGATGCTCACCCTTTGCTTTAAGGATGCTCAGTGACTCAAGAGATGCTCGCCCTTTACTCAGGGGATGCTCAGTCACTCGGGGGATGCTCATCCATTTCTAGGAGAGTCCTCAAGCCATACTAGAAGGTTACTCATCCCTTACTAAGAGGCTACTCATCCTTTGCTGGGCGATTCCTCATTGCTAGGGGATTCCTCATCTTTATTTGGGGTTTACTCCAGCCCTGCTCGCTGCTCCGGGGTTTCCGCGCCGGGGCGGCTGCTCGGCCCCACCGGGGCCCGATCCTGCCCGGGGACGCAGGGGCGGCGCTGCGGGGGCGCGGGGACACGGGGACGGCGACGGCGACGGCGACGGGACGAGACAGCGCGGCGGCAAGCGGCCGAGGACGGACGTCAAGCGACACAGCAGAGCGCGGGCAGCGGCGGGGGGGGCGCGGGACGGACCCCGGGGGGGCTGGGACGGCCCCCCGGGAGGCTCTGGGGGGCACTGGGAGGCACTGGGAGGCACTGGGAGAAGCAAGACCCCGCTGCCTCCATCCCCCCGCCCTCCGCCCCGGCGCCAACGCTGCTCCCCCAGCACGGGGGTCCCGGGCGAGCCCACCCCTGCCCAGGCCCCCCCCCGCCGCGCCCCCGAGGAGGACTCACGTGAAGGCGAAGGCCACCAGCGCCCCGCTGACCACGATGAAGTCCAGGATGTTCCACAGGTCGCGGAAGTAGGCACCTTGGTGAAGCACCAGCCCCAAATCCACCATCTGCGGGGGGCAAGGGGGGGTGAGGGGGTGCCGGGGGGGCCCCCCGCCCCGCGTACCCCCCTGCTCACCTTGATCACCATCTCGAAGGTGAAGACGCCCGTGAAGACGTAGTCGAAGTAGCGCAAGACCTGGCGGGGAGCAGATGGGGGGGGGGTGCCTGGGGGGTCCTGGCACCCTCAGACCCCCCCCCCCGGCACCCTGGGACCCCCTGGCACCCTGGGACCCCCGCCAGCACCCTGGGACCCCCAGCACCCCGAGGCAGTGGGACGCCTCTGGCACCCTGGGACCCCCTGGGCACCCTGGAGCTGTGGGACCCCCCGGCACCCTGCCCCCCCAGCACCCTGGGACCCCCCGGCACCCTGGGGCTGCAGGACCCCTCTGGGCACCCTGGGACCCCCCGGCACCCTGGGACCCCCTGGCACCCTGGGACCCCCAGCACCCCGAGGCTGTGGGACGCCTCTGGCACCCTGGGACCCCCTGGCACCCTCAGCCCCCCGCCAGCACCCTGGGACCCCCTGGCACCCAGGATCCTATGGCATCCTAGGGCTGCAGGACCCCCCCCCCCCCCCGGGCACCCTGGGACCCCCGGGCACCCTGAGACCCCCCTGGCACCCTGGGACCCCCCTGGGCACCCCAGGACCCCCCCTTGCTGGGGGCTGTGGGACCCCCCGGCACCCCACCGCACCCCGGGGGCCGTGGGCAGGGTCTCCGCGGCAGGACAAGGTGGGGGGACCCCGCTCCGGCACGGCCCCAGGCGCTGTTTTAGGGGCACCCGGCAGCGCTGCGAGGAGGGAGCTCAGCCCCACCACCCCCCCGCCAGCAGCCGGGGGTCCCGCCCCGCCCGGCTGCGGGGGCTCACGTTGTTGCGGGGGGCGTTGGGCTGCACGGGGTCCTCGGCGGCCAGGGCGATGCTGCTCATGGCGATGACCAGCAGGATGCACATCTCGAAGTACCGCAGGTTGACGATGTAGTGGCACAGCCGGCGGAACCTGGGCGGGGGGCACACGGTGGGGGGGGGCGAGGGGCACCCCCAGCAGCCCCCCCGGCCCCCCAGATGCCGCCCGGCCCCCCGGCGCACTCACGGGTTGGTGGTGGAAAGGATGAACATGGAGCTGTAGGGCACCATGGGCTTGGGGCCGTTCTCCTCCTGCCCGTCGCCTTCCTCCTTCTTCTCCTCCTCCTCCTCCTTGCGGGGCAGCGGCTCGGGGTTGGCGTTCCTGTTCACTGCGGGGGCGGTGGCGTCACGGCCCCCGGACCCCCGCCCGCACCTCCCCGCAGCCCCGAGACCCCCGCGCCCCCCAGACCCCCGCCCGCACCTCCCCGCAGCCCCGAGACCCCCGCGCCCCCCAGACCCCCCCGCGCCCCCAGGGGGGTCCTACCTTGGACCAGGGCGTTGGCGGGGGGCGGCAGGAGGGGGGGTGGGATGTCCACGGCGGTGTGCTCCGGCTTCCCCCCCGCCTTGGCCGGGTTGTTGGGGGCGCCGGGGTTGGTGACCACCAGGCTGTTTTCGGTGGGGGGATTGGGGGTCCCGGGGGCCCAGCGCGGGGGGGCCCCGGCGGTGTGGTTGCCCACGGGGGGTGGCGCGGGGGGCTCGGCGGTGGCCAGCTTGTTGTTCTTCATGTTGTCGATGTCCTCCGCGACGGGGGGCTCCCGGCGCCCCATGTCCTGCTGGATGGGGCGCGTGGTGGAGAGCGTGGGGCCCGCCGGCGCCCCGGGGGCCTGGTTCTCCCTGGGGGGACGCGGAGGGGAGGGGGCTCAGAGGGGACCCCCCGGCACGGCGGGTGCTGAGCCGGGAATGCCCAGCAGCTGGAGGAGCTCCCCAGCCCCGGGGGTCCCACCAGTCCCGGGGGGTCCCACCAGCCCTGGGGGGTCCCACCAGCCCCACCACCAGCCCCAGGGGGTCCCCCCAGCCCCGGGGGTCCCACCAGCCCCAGGGGGTCCCACCAGCCCAGGGGGTCCCACCAGCCCTGCCACCAGCCCCGGGGGGTCCCCCCAGCCCCACCACCAGCCCAGGGGGTCCCACCAGCCCGGGGGGTCCCACCAGCCCGGGGGTCCCACCAGCTCCGGGGGGTCCCACGAAGCCCCGGGGGGTCCCACCAGCCCTGGGGGGTCCCACCAGCCCTGACACCAGCCCCAGGGGGTCCCACCAGCCCAGGGGGTCCCACCAGCCCTGCCACCAGCCCCGGGGGGTCCCACCAGCCCCACCACCAGCCCCAGGGGGTCCCCCCAGCCCCACCACCAGCCCAGGGGGTCCCACCAGCCCGGGGGGTCCCACCAGCCCGGGGGTCCCACCAGCTCCGGGGGGTCCCACGAAGCCCCGGGGGGTCCCACGAAGCCCTGGGGGGTCCCACGAAGCCCCAGGGGGTCCCACCAGCCCCGGGGGTCCCACCAGCCCCACCACCAGCCTCAGGGGGTCCCACCAGCCCGGGGGGGTCCCACCAGCCCGGGGGTTCCACCAGCCACGGGGGGTCCCACGAAGCCCCGAGGGGTCCCACCAGCCCGGGGGGTCCCACCAGCCACGGGGGGTCCCACCAGCCCCGGGGGGCCGTGCCCACACCACTCACCGCCGCCGCCGGTGCCGCCTCTCCTTGTCGTCCCGCTTGCCCTCGCCCTCGTAGGCGCCCGGCGTGCCATGCCGATGCCGCCGGCGCCGCTCGCCATCCCCGTGCTCCCCGTCTCCCTCGGCCCGCACCGGCCGGCCGCCCTCCCGGTGCCGCGGCCGCCGCTCGGGCCGCCCGCCCTCCTCGCCCTCCTCGGCCGCCCGTCGGTGCGCCCGGTGCCGTCGGTGCTCCCGCTCGGGCTGGGGCGAGCCGGCGCGGCCGTCCCGGCTGCCGCCCGGCCGGTGCCGGCGCTCGAGGGCTTTGAGGCGCTCGGCGTCGGCGTAGGCGCGCTCCTGGCTGGGCTCCCGCTCGGGCTCGCGGCTGCCGCTGCGGGGCCGGCGGCCGGCGGGGCCGTGGGGGTCCCCGGGGCGGGGGCCGCCGGGATCGGGGTAGCGCGGCTGCCGGCGCAGCTCCTCGGCGCGGGGCTGGCCGAAGCGGGGCTCCGGCGGCGGCTCGCCGGGACGCGTCTTGTTGGTGTTGTTGTTGCGGTTCTCCTGGGGGTCCACCACCAGCGGCCGGTCCAGGTGGGTCTTCATGTCGGGGCGCAGGTGGCGGGCGTAGGGCACCTTCCAGCGCTCCTCGGGGTCCAGCTCGCTGTAGAGGGCCTCCCGGCTGGCCAGCAGGTTCTGCTTCCGCAGCTCGCTCGTCCGCTGCTCCCACACCGACTTGGAGGACTTCTGATTCTTCTGCTGCTCCTTCCTGCAGCGGGGAGCCACAGCCCGCGTCGGGGGAGCCGGAGGTGTGCCGGGACGGAGCCGGCGTGGAGACGGGATGGAGCCGGGATGGAGCTGAGGATGGAGCCGGGATGGAGCTGAGGATGGAGCTGGGATGGAGCTGGGATGGAGCTGAGGAGGGAGCTGAGGAGGGAGCTGAGGATGGAGCTGAGGAGGGAGCTGAGGAGGGAGCTGAGGAGGGAGCTGGGATGGAGCTGAGGATGGAGCCGGGATGGAGCTGAGGATGGAGCTGGGATGGAGCTGGGATGGAGCTGAGGAGGGAGCTGGGATGGAGCTGAGGATGGAGCTGGGATGGAGCTGAGGATGGAGCTGGGATGGAGCTGGGATGGAGCTGAGGAGGGAGCTGAGGAGGGAGCTGAGGAGGGAGCTGAGGAGGGAGCTGAGGATGGAGCTGGGATGGAGCTGAGGAGGGAGCTGAGGATGGAGCTGGGATGGAGCTGAGGATGGAGCTGGGATGGAGCTGAGGATGGAGCTGAGGAGGGAGCTGAGGAGGGAGCTGAGGAGGGAGCCGGGATGGAGCTGAGGATGGAGCTGGGATGGAGCTGAGGATGGAGCTGGGATGGAGCCGGGATGGAGCTGAGGATGGAGCTGGGATGGAGCCGGGATGGAGCCGGGATGGAGCTGAGGAGGGAGCTGAGGAGGGAGCCGGGAGGGAGCTGAGGATGGAGCCGGGATGGAGCTGGGATGGAGCTGAGGAGGGAGCTGAGGATGGAGCTGAGGATGGAGCTGGGGATGGAGCTGGGATGGAGCTGAGGATGGAGCTGAGGATGGAGCTGAGGATGGAGCTGAGGAGGGAGCCGGGATGGAGCTGGATGGAGCTGAGGAGGGAGCTGGGATGGAGCCGAGGATGGAGCCGAGGATGGAGCTGGAATGGAGCTGAGGATGGAGCTGGGATGGAGCCGGGATGGAGCCGGGATGGAGCTGTGGATGGAGCCAGGATGGAGCTGAGGATGGAGCTGGGAATGGAGACAAGAATGGAGCCAGGGACGGAGCCAAGGACGGGGGACAAGGATGGGGACAAGGATGGATCCAGAGATTGATCCAGGGATGGAGCAGGGGATGGACCCAGGATGGAGACAAGGATGGACCCAGGGACAGAGCCAGAGACGGAGCCAGGGATGGATCCAGGGATGGATCCAGGGATGGAGCCGGGGATGGAGCCCAGGGCAGGACCATGGAGCGAGCCAGGATGGAGCCGGGCACACCACGCACTTACATGGTGACGGACATGTTGGCTGCGGAGAGCGGGCTCACTTCCGCCACCTCCTTTGCCTTCTGCAGCGCCAGCTTTTGGTTGGCAGCTTCTTCCTCCTCCTGCTCGTCCTGCGAAGCCCCGCGCCGCGTCCAGCCCAGCCCCGAGGCCACGGGCGATGGGCGGCGGCAGCCCCCCCCCGGGCCCCCTCACCTTGGTGAGCTCCTGCGCGTTGGCGAGGTTGTCCACCGCGATGGCCAAGAAGACGTTGAGGAGGGTGTCTGGGAGCCCCGTCAAGGCAAAGCGGGTCCCAGCGCATCCCCGCCCTGGCCCGGAACCCCCCGGAACCCCCCGGGACCCCCCCAGCACCCCGAGGATACAGTTGCCGAAGAGGGTGAGGACGATGAAGTAGACGGAGAAAACCATCCCCCCCTTGACGCCGCCCTGAGATTTGATCCCGTCGTACATCACCGCGTTCCAGTCTTCGCCCGTCAGGATCTGGGGAGGGGAAGGAGCCGCGGGGGCAGCGGGGAGCCCCCCCCGGCACCCCAATTCCTCAGGAGCCCCAGGGGCAGCAGGGAGCCCCCCCCCCCCCGGCACCCCAATTCCTCAGGAGCCCTGGGGGCAGCGGGGAGCCCCCCCCGGCACCCCAATTCCTCAGGAGCTCCGGGGGCAGCGGGGAGCCCCCCCCGGCACCCCAATTCCTCAGGAGCTCCGGGGGCAGCGGGGAGCCCCCCCCCGGCACCCCAATTCCTCAGGAGCCCCGGGGGCAGCGGGGAGCCCCCCCCGGCACCCCAATTCCTCAGGAGCTCCGGGGGCAGCGGGGAGCCCCCCCCGGCACCCCAATTCCTCAGGAGCTCCGGGGGCAGCGGGGAGCCCCCCCCCGGCACCCCAATTCCTCAGGAGCCCCGGGGGCAGCGGGGAGCCCCCCCCCCCGGCACCCCAATTCCTCAGGAGCTCCGGGGGCAGCGGGGAGCCCCCCCCGGCACCCCAATTCCTCAGGAGCTCCGGGGGCAGCGGGGAGTCGTCCCCCCCCGGCACCCCAATTCCTCAGGAGCTCCGGGGGCAGCGGGGAGCCCCCCCCCCCCGGCACCCCAATTCCTCAGGAGCCCCGGGGGCAGCAGAGAGCCCCCCCCCCCCGGCACCCCAATTCCTCAGGAGCCCCGGGGGCAGCAGAGAGCCCCCCCCCGGCACCCCAATTCCTCAGGAGCCCCGGGGGGCAGCGGGGAGCACCCCCCCCCGGCACCCCAATTCCTCAGGAGCCCCGGGGGCAGCAGAGAGCCCCCCCCCGGCACCCCAATTCCTCAGGAGCCCCGGGGGCAGCGGGGAGCACCCCCCCCCGGCACCCCAATTCCTCAGGAGCCCCGGGGGAGGGATGGGGGGTCCCTACCTGAAACACCGTCATTATTGCTGCTGGGAAAGTGTCGAAGTTGGTGGGAGGGGTCCCGTCGTCAAAATTGAACCTGGGGGTGGGGGGCAGCGGTGGGATCCCCACCCCCGCCGGGTGCCCCAGGCAGGGACCCAGGGGCACGGAGACCACCCCGCGCTGGGGGCCAGGGTGGTCCCGGGGGGCTCCGGCCCCTGCCCGGTTACTCACTGTCCCCCGAAGAGCTGCATCCCCAAAAGGGCAAAGACAACGATGAAGAGGAAGAGGAGGAAGAGGAGGCTGATGATGGACTTCATGGAGTTCAGGAGGGAGACCACCAGGTTCCTCAGGGAAGCCCAGTACCTGCCAGGGCAGAGCCAGGCTGTGGGGCCGCGGGGGGACGAGGGGATGGTGAGGGGACACAGGGACGGCGAGGGGACACGGGGACGGCGAGGGGACACGGGGACACGGGGACGGCGAGGGGACACGGGGACGGCGAGGGGACACGGGGACGGCGAGGGGACACGGGGACGTGGGGACAGCGAGGGGACACGGGGACACGGGGACGGCGAGGGGACACGGGGACGGCGAGGGGACACGGGGACGTGGGGACGGCGAGGGGACACGGGGACGGCGAGGAGGCGAAGGACGGCAGCTCGGCGCCCGGGCACCCCACGACGGCTCCGTGCATCCACACGCTCACTCACGCTCGCGCTGCGCCTGCACTCACAGACCCACGGACAGGCGGACGGACAGACAGACCCACGGACAGGCGGACGGACAGACAGACAGACAGACCCACGGACAGGCAGATGGACAGACCGACCCACGGACAGGCGGACGGACAGACAGACCCATGGACAGGTGGACAGACAGACCGACCCATGGACAGATGGATGGACAGACCCACGGACAGGTGGATGGACAGACTGACCCATGGACAGACAGATGGACAGACCCACGAACAGGCGGACGGACAGACCAACCCATGGACAGGTGGACGGACAGACAGACCCACAGACAGGTGGACAGACAGACAGACCCACAGACAGGTGGACGGACAGACAAACAGACCCACGGACAGACAGACCGACCGACAGACAGACGGACGGACAGAGCAGCGGCGCCCGCCCCGCCAGCACTTACTTTGTGACTTTGAAAATGCGCAGTAACCTGAGAGCTCGTAGCACGCTGATCCCGAAGGATGTTCCCGGCTTCACAACAGCCCAGATCACCTCGAAGATGCTTCCGATGATAACCTGGGGGGGGGTCCCCGTCCTGTCCCCACCCCAACCCTGTCCCCGTCCCCCTCCCGTCCCCATCCCGTCCCCCTCCCTGTCCCCATCCCCATCCCGTCCCATCTCCATCCCCATTCTTTCTCCATTCCATCCCCATCCCGTCCCATCCCCATCCTATCCCCATCCCATCCCAACTCCATCCCATCCCATCCCATCCCTATTCCTTTCCCCATCCCTTCCCCTTCCCTATCCTCATCCCATCCCATCTCCATCCCCATTCCTTCCCTATCCCATCCCCATCCCATCCCTTCCCCATCCCCATTCCTTCCCTATCCCATCCGCATCCCATCCCTGTCCCATCCCCATCGTGTCCCCATGCCCATCCCATCTCCATCCCCAATCCCATCCCTGTCCCATCCCATCCCATCCAACTCCGTCCCATCCCAACTCCATCCCATCCCATCCTAACTCCATCCCATCCCATCCCAACTCCATCCCCATCCCATCCCATCCCATCCCATCCTAACTCCATCCCCATCCCATCCCACCCCACCCCATCCCGTCCCTCCCATCCCATCCCAACTCCATCCCCGTCCCATCCCATCCCGTCCCCTCCCCTCCACCCCATCCCATCCCCTCCCTCCCATCCCCTCCCATCCTATCCCATCCTTATCCATCCTATCCCGTCCCATCCCGTCCCGTCCCCTCCCCTCCCATTCCATCCCCATCCCATCCAACCCCATCCCATCCCTCCCGTCCCCTCCCATCCCCTCCCATCCCATCCCAACTTCATCCCCTCCCCTCCCATCCCCTCCCATCCCATCCCCTCCCATCCCATCCCAACTCCATCCCATCCCCTCCCGTCCCCTCCCATCCCCTCCCATCCCCTCCCATCCCATCCCAACTTCATCCCCTCCCCTCCCATCCCCTCCCATCCCATTCCATCCCCATCCCATCCCAACTTCATCCCCTCCCCTCCCATCCCAACTCCATCCCATCCCCTCCCGTCCCCTCCCATCCCCTCCCATCCCCTCCCATCCCATCCCAACTCCATCCCATCCCCTCCCATCCCACCCCATCCCCTCCATCCCCTCCCATCCCCTCCCATCCCCTCCCCTCCCATCCCCTCCCATCCCCTCCCATCCCATCCCCTCCCATCCCCTCCCATCCCCTCCCATCCCATCCCCTCCCATCCCATTCCATCCCCATCCCATCCCAACTCCATCCCATCCCCTCCCATCCCCTCCCATCCCCTCCCATCCCCTCCCATCCCATTCCATCCCCATCCCATCCCAACTCCATCCATCCCCTCCCATCCCCTCCCCTCCCATCCCAACTCCATCCCATCCCACCCCATTCCCGCCGGCAGCGGCCGGCCGGGCCGGACTCACGGCACAGTCGAAGCAATTGAAGGACGAGTGAAAGTAAGGCCGCGTCCCCAGCCCGTACATTTTTATAAACATTTCGGACATAAAGAGTCCCAAGAAAATGAATTCTGCATAGTCTGGGGGGGAGAGAGAGTGAGGGGGCGGGGGCGGGGGCGGGGGGGGCAGGGGGGCAGGGGTGGGGGGGGTGGGCGGGGGGCGTCGGGGGCGGGGTGGTGGGGGGGTGGTGGGGCGTGGCAGGGGCGGTGGGGGGCAGTGGCGGGGGGTGCGGGGGGCATCGGGGGGGGTGTCGGGGGTGTCGGGGGTGTCAGGGGCAGGGGTGGCGGGGGGTGGTGGGGGGTGTGTGGGGGCGGCGGGGGGCGTTGGGGAGCATTGGGGGGTGGCGGGGGTCGGTGGGGGGTGGGGGGGGGGTGTGGGGGGCGGCGGGGGGCGTTGGGGAGCATTGGGGGGTGGCGGGGGTCGGTGGGGGGTGGGGGGGGGTGGGGGGGGCAGCGGGGGGTGGGGGGGGCGGCAGGGGGCGTTGGGGGTGTTGGGGGGGGCTGCAGGGGGTGGCAGGGGGGGGTGGCGGGGGCGTTGGGGGGCGTTGGGGGGCATCGGGGGGCAGCGTCGGGGGGTGTGGGGGGTGTTGGGGGGCGGCGGGGGTGTGGGGGCGGCGGGGGGCGTTGGGGAGCATTGGGGGGTGGCGGGGGTCGGTGGGGGGTGTGGGGGGTGGGGGGGGGCAGCGGGGGCAGCAGGGGGTGGTGGGGGCGGCAGGGGGCGTTGGGGGTGTTGGGGGGGGCTGCAGGGGGTGGCAGGGGGGTGGCGGGGGCGTTGGGGGGCATTGGGGGGCATCGGGGGGCAGCATCGGGGGGCGTGGGGGGCGTTGGGGGGCGTCGGGGGGTGTGGGGGGCGGCGGGGGGCGGCAGGGGCGGCAGGGGTGGTGGGGGGTGTCAGGGGGTGGCGGGGGTGGGGGGCGTTGGGGGGTGGCGGGGGGGCGTCGGGGGCGGGGGGCAGTGGGGGGCAGTGGGGGGGGCAAGGGGGGTGGGGGGTGTTGGGGGTGTCGGGGGTGGGGGTGGTGGGTGGCGGTGGGCGTCGGGGGTGGCGGGGGTGGTGTGGGGGGGCGGCGGGGGGTGGCCGGGGTGGGGGCGGCGGGGGGTGTTGGGGGGTGTGGGGGGCGGCGGGGGGTGTTGGGGGGTGTGCGGGCGGCGGGGGGTGTTGGGGGGTGTGGGGGGCGGCGGGGGGCGGCAGGGGTGGTGGGGGGGTGTCAGGGGGTGGCGGGGGTGGGGGGCGTTGGGGGGTGGTGGGGGGCGTCGGGGGCGGGGGGCAGTGGGGGGGTGGGGGGTGTTGGGGGTGTCGGGGGTGGGGGTGGTGGGTGGCGGTGGGCGTCGGGGGGTGTCGGGGGTGGTGTGGGGGGCGGCGGGGGGGCGGCCGGGGTGGGGGTGGCGGGGGGTGTTGGGGGCGGCGGGGGGGTGTTGGGGGGTGTGGGGGGTGTCGGGGGGTGTTGGGGGGCGCGGGGGCAGCGGGGGGTGTTGGGGGGTGTTGAGGGCGGCGGGGGGTGTTGGGGGGTGTGGGGGGCGGCGGGGGGCGTGGGGGGCGTGGGGGGCGGCGGGGGGTGTTGGGGGGTGTGGGGGCGTCGGGGGGCGTGGGGGGGTGTGGGGGCGTCGGGGGGCGTGGGGGGCGCGGGGGCCACTCACAGAGGAAGTCGGAGAGCCAATCTGGCTGGTCGTAGTGAACGATAGCAACACAGAGCGTGTTGAGCGCTACCAGACCCAGCACGGTCCAGTAGAAGGCCTGAGTTTTCACC
>NW_027461434.1:0-27524 GCF_030463565.1 Pelecanus crispus | reverse complement strand
AACTCCTCTGCCCCCCAACCCCTCTGCCCCCCAACTCCTCTGCCCCCCAACTCCTCTGCCCCCCAGCCCCTGTGCCCCCAACTCCTCTGCCCCCAACTCCTCTGCCCCCCAACCCCTGTGCCCCCCAACTCCTCTGCCCCCCAACTCCTCTGCCCCCCAACCCCTGTGCCCCCAACTCCTCTGCCCCCAACTCCTCTGCCCCCCAACCCCTGTGCCCCCCAACTCCTCTGCCCCCCAACTCCTCTGCCCCCCAACCCCTGTGCCCCCCAACCCCTCTGCCCCCAACTCCTCTGCCCCCCAACCCCTGTGCCCCCAACCCTCTGCCCCCCAACTCCTCTGCCCCCCAACCCCTGTGCCCCCCAACCCCTCTGCCCCCCAACTCCTCTGCCCCCCAACCCCTGTGCCCCCCAACCCCTCTGCCCCCCAACTCCTCTGCCCCCAACCCCTGTGCCCCCCAACTCCTCTGCCCCCAACCCCTGTGCCCCCCAACCCCTCTGCCCCCCAACCCCTCTGCCCCCCAACTCCTCTGCCCCCCAACCCCTGTGCCCCCCAACTCCTCGCCCCCCAACCCCTGTGCCCCCAACTCCTCTGCCCCCCAACTCCTCTGCCCCCCAGCCCCTGTGCCCCCCAACCCCTCTGCCCCCCAACTCCTCTGCCCCCCAGCCCCTCCACCCCAACCCCTCTGCCCCCAACTCCTCTGCCCCCCAACTCCTCTGCCCCCCAGCCCTCCACCCCAACCCCTGTGCCCCCCAACTCTCCGCCCCCCAACTCCTCTGCCCCCCAGCCCCTGTGCCCCAATTCCTCTGCCCCCCAACTCCTCTGCCCCCCAACCCCTGTGCCCCCCAACTCCTCTGCCCCCCAACTCCTCTGCCCCCCAACCCTGTGCCCCCAACTCCTCTGCCCCCAACTCCTCTGCCCCCCAACCCCTGTGCCCCCCAACTCCTCTGCCCCCCAACTCCTCTGCCCCCCAGCCCCTGTGCCCCAACTCCTCTGCCCCCAACTCCTCTGCCCCCCAACCCCTGTGCCCCCCAACTCCTCTGCCCCCAACTCCTCTGCCCCCAACCCCTGTGCCCCCAACTCCTCTGCCCCCAACTCCTCTGCCCCCCAACCCCTGTGCCCCCCAACTCCTCTGCCCCCCAACTCCTCTGCCCCCCAACCCCTGTGCCCCCAACCCCTCTGCCCCCCAACTCCTCTGCCCCCCAACCCCTGTGCCCCCCAACCCCTCTGCCCCCCAACTCCTCTGCCCCCCAACCCCTGTGCCCCCCAACCCCTCTGCCCCCCAACTCCTCTGCCCCCCAACCCCTGTGCCCCCCAACCCCTCTGCCCCCCAACCCCTCTGCCCCCCAACTCCTCTGCCCCCCAACCCCTGTGCCCCCCAACCCCTCTGCCCCCCAACTCCTCTGCCCCCCAACCCCTGTGCCCCCCAACTCCTCTGCCCCCAACCCCTGTGCCCCCCAACCCCTCTGCCCCCCAACTCCTCTGCCCCCCAACCCCTGTGCCCCCCAACCCCTCTGCCCCCCAACTCCTCTGCCCCCCAACCCCTGTGCCCCCAACCCCTCTGCCCCCCAACCCCTCTGCCCCCCAACTCCTCTGCCCCCCAACCCCTGTGCCCCCCAACCCTCTGCCCCCCAACTCCTCTGCCCCCAACCCCTGTGCCCCCCAACTCCTCCGCCCCCCAACCCCTGTGCCCCCCAACTCCTCTGCCCCCCAACTCCTCTGCCCCCCAGCCCCTGTGCCCCCCAACCCCTCTGCCCCCCAACTCCTCTGCCCCCCAGCCCCTCCACCCCAACCCCTCTGCCCCCCAACTCCTCTGCCCCCCAGCCCCTCCACCCCAACCCCTGTGCCCCCCAACTCCTCCGCCCCCCAACTCCTCTGCCCCCCAGCCCCTGTGCCCCAATTCCTCTGCCCCCCAACTCCTCTGCCCCCCAACCCCTGTGCCCCCCAACTCCTCTGCCCCCCAACTCCTCTGCCCCCCAACCCCTGTGCCCCCAACTCCTCTGCCCCCAACTCCTCTGCCCCCCAACCCCTCTGCCCCCCAACTCCTCTGCCCCCCAACTCCTCTGCCCCCCAGCCCCTGTGCCCCCAACTCCTCTGCCCCCCAACTCCTCTGCCCCCCAACCCCTGTGCCCCCCAACTCCTCTGCCCCCCAACTCCTCTGCCCCCCAACCCCTGTGCCCCCAACTCCTCTGCCCCCAACTCCTCTGCCCCCCAACCCCTGTGCCCCCCAACTCCTCTGCCCCCCAACTCCTCTGCCCCCCAACCCCTGTGCCCCCCAACCCCTCTGCCCCCCAACTCCTCTGCCCCCCAACCCCTGTGCCCCCAACCCCTCTGCCCCCCAACTCCTCTGCCCCCCAACCCCTGTGCCCCCAACCCCTCTGCCCCCCAACCCCTCTGCCCCCCAACCCCTGTGCCCCCCAACCCTCTGCCCCCCAACTCCTCTGCCCCCAACCCCTGTGCCCCCAACTCCTCTGCCCCCAACCCCTGTGCCCCCCAACCCCTCTGCCCCCCAACCCTCTGCCCCCCAACTCCTCTGCCCCCCAACCCCTGTGCCCCCCAACTCCTCTGCCCCCCAACTCTTCTGCCCCCAACCCCTCCACCCCCCAAGGCCCCTCCAGCCCCCCAAGACCCCTCCGCCCCCCAACCCCTCTGCCCCCCAACTCCTCCGCCCCCCAACCCCTCCACCCCAACCCCTCCGCCCCCCAACCCACCCACCCCACCCCTCCACCCCAACCCCTCTGCCCCCCAACTCCTCCGCCCCCCAACCCCTCTGCCCCCCAACTCCTCTGCCCCCCAACCCCTCTGCCCCCCAACTCCTCCGCCCCCCAGCCCCTCCACCCCAACCCCTCCGCCCCAACCCCTCTGCCCCCCAACTCCTCCGCCCCCCAACCCCTCCACCCCAACCCCTCTGCCCCCCAACCCCTCCGCCCCCCAACCCACCCACCCCACCCCTCCACCCCAACCCCTCTGCCCCCCAACTCCTCCGCCCCCCAACCCCTCTGCCCCCCAACTCCTCCGCCCCCCAGCCCCTCCACCCCACCCCTCCACCCCAACCCCTCCGCCCCCCAACCCCTCTGCCCCCCAACTCCTCCGCCCCCCAACCCCTCCACCCCAACCCCTCCACCCCAACTCCTCTGCCCCCCAACTCCTCCGCCCCCCAACCCCTCCACCCCAACTCCTCCGCCCCCCAACCCCTCTGCCCCCCAACTCCTCTGCCCCCCAACCCCTCCACCCCAACTCCTCTGCCCCCCAACTCTTCTGCCCCCCAACCCCTCCACCCCAACCCCTCCACCCCCAACCCACCCACCCCACCCCTCCACCCCAACCCCTCCGCCCCCCAAGGCCCCCCCGCACCCTCTCGGCCGACTGGGCGGCGCCCAGGAAGATGGGGGCGAAGGCGAGCCAGACCACGCAGGTGCTGTACATGGCGAAGCCGATGGGCTTGGCCTCGTTGAAGGCCTCGGGCACCCCCCGCGCCCGCACGGCGTAGACGGTGCCGCCCAGCAGCAGCAGCAGCGCGTAGGCCAGGCAGGCCAGCGTGCCCCCCTCCGCCAGGTCGCAGCGCAGCACCCCCCGGGCCGCCTCGGGCTCGGCCGCCGCGCCCCATCTCGTAGTCCACCAGGGCGTGGGGCGGGCGCAGCAGCAGCCAGAGGGCGGCCCCCGCCACCTGCGGCCCGCTCAGGGCGAAGGTGATCGCCAGCTGCGACGTGGGGCTGATGAAGCGCGGCGGCGTCACCGACCGCTTGCCTGCCGGGGAACGGGGGGCCGTGGGGCGCGGCGGAAGGAAGGCGTGGGGCGGGGGCCACGGGGCGGGGGCCGTGGGGCGGGGGCCGTGGGGCGCGGCAGAAGGCGTGGGGCGTGGCAGAAGGCATGGGGCAGGGGTCGTGGGGCGGGGGCCGTGGGGCGGGGGCCGTGGGGCGCGGCAGAAGGCATGGGGCGCGGCAGAAGGAAGGCGTGGGGCCGTGGGGCGGGGGCTGTGGGGCGCAGCAGAGGCCATGGGGCGCAGCAGAAGGCATGGGGAGGGGGCCATGGGGCAGGGGCCGTGGGGCACGGCGGAAGCCATGGGGCGCGGCAGAAGGCATGGGGCCGTGGGGCGGGGGCCGTGGGGCGGAGGCCATGGGGCACGGCAGAGGCCATGGGGCGCAGCAGAAGGCATGGGGCGGAGGCCATGGGGCGTGGCAGAAGGCATGGGGCAGGGGCCGTGGGGCGGGGGCCGTGGGGCGCGGCAGAGGCCATGGGGCGCAGCAGAAGGCATGGGGCGGGGGCCGTGGGGCGGGGGCCGTGGGGCGCGGCAGAGGCCATGGGGCGCAGCAGAAGGCATGGGGCGGGGGCCGTGGGGCGGGGGCCGTGGGGCGCAGCAGAGGCCATGGGGCGCGGCAGAAGGCATGGGGCGGAGGCCATGGGGCGCGGCAGAAGGCATGGGGCAGGGGCCGTGGGGCGCAGCAGAGGCCATGGGGCGCGGCAGAAGGCATGGGGCGGGGGCTGTGGGGCGGGGGCCACAGGTCAGGGCAGAGGCCGTGGGGCGCGGCAGAAGGTGCAGAGCACAGCGGAAGCCGTGGGGCGTGGCAGAAGGCATGGGGCACGGCAGAAGCCATGGGGCGCAGCGGAAGCTGTGGGGCGCGGCAGAAGGCGTGGGGCGGGGGCCGCGGGGCAGGGCGGAGGCCGTGGGGCGCGGCAGAAGCCGTGGGGCAGGGGCCATGGGGTGCAGCAGAAGCCGCGGGGTGGGGCAGAGGCCGTGGGGCGCAGTGGAAGCCGTGGGGCGCGGCGGAAGGCGTGGGGCGCAGCAGAAGCTGTGGGGCGCAGCAGGAGCTGTGGGGCAGGGGCCACAGGGCAGGGCGGAGGCCATGGGGCGCGGGGCTCCCTCCCCGCCCCACGCCGCGGACACCTGGGATCTGCCCCGGAGCTCAGGGAAGCAGCCCAGGGGGTGGGGACCCCTTGGCGGCCTCGAGCCCAGACCCACAGATCTGCCCCGGACCCACGGATCCGCCCCGGACCCACGGGTGCACCAGAACTTCTGGTTCCCCCCATAACTCACCTGGCGTGAGGACGCCGTGGGTGTGGTTGGTCTCGGTGATGAACATGGGGTAGGTGGAACCCCAGCCCACGTCCCTCCTGGCCCCCAAACCGAGCTCCTGACCCCCAACCCAACTCCTGACCCCCAACCCAACTCCTGACCCCCAACCTGGACCCCCCAGAACTCTTGGTCCCCCCCATAACTCACCTTTGGTGAAGATGCCATGGACATGGTTGGTCTTGGTGAGGAGCGCAGCGTAGGTAGAACCCCAGCCCACGTCCCTCCTGACCCCCAACCCAACTCCTGACCCCCAACCTGGACCCCCCAGAACTCTTGGTTCCCCCCATAACTCACCTTCGGTGAAGATGCCATGGACGTGGTTGGTCTCGGTGATGAACGTGGGGTAGGTGGAACCCCATCCTACGTCCCTCCTGACCCCCAACCCAACTCCTGACCCCCAACCCAAGCTCCTGACCCCCAACCTGGACCCCTGGCGCCCTCCCAGCCCCGCCCCACACGCCGGGCCCGCTCCGTGCCTCACCCTGCTCGAAGATCCGGTAGATCCTGTTGGTCTTGGTGAGGAGCGCGGCGTAGGTGAGGGTCATCCCCGAGCCCAGGAAGAGGCGCCGCAGGGCGCAGACGGCCGTGCCGGGCTCGGCCACCATGAGGAAGGTGATGGCGTAAACCAAGGCGATGCCGGCCAATAGGACGAAGCTCAGCTCCCGCCCGGACGCTTTGACGACGGGCGTGTCGCGGTGCTTGATGAAAGTGCCGGCCACGAACGCGGTGGCCAGCAACCCGGCGCTGGCCAGAGCCAGGGGGACGGCGGCCCAGGGGTCGGCCCAGCGGAGGCGCAGGATGGGGGTGGGGCGGCAGGCGGTGCGGTTGGGGGTGGGGCGCAGGTGGGGGGGGCAGGGCAGGCAGGTGAGGGGGTCGGCGCGGTAGCGGTAGCCGGCGCAGAGCTCGCAGTGCCAGCAGCACGGGACGCCCTTGACGGGTTTCATGCGCTCGCCGGGGCCGCAGGGGAGGCTGCAGGCGGAGGCGGGCGGCGGGGAGGGGGCGCGGGCGCCCCACGTCATCGCCTCGGCCTGCGGGGGAGGGGGCGGGGCCGTCAGCGGGGAGAGGGGGCGCCACCCCACCTCACCCCCGCCATGCGCCAAGGAGGGGGGCACCACCCCCAGTTGGCCGTGGAGGTCCTACCGGCTGGCCATGGGGGCACCCAGTTGGCCATGGGAGAACCCAGTTGGCCATGGGAGAACCCAGTTGGCCATGGGAGCACCCAGTTGGCCATGGGAGCACCCAGTTGGCCATGGAGGTCCTACCGGCTGGCCATGGGGGCACCCAGTTGGCCATGGGGGCACCCAGTTGGCCATGGGAGAACCCAGTTGGCCATGGAGGTACCCAGTTGGCCATGGAGGTACCCAGTTGGCCATGGTGGGACCCAGTTGGCCATGGGAGAACCCAGTTGGCCATGGAGGTCCTACCAGTTGGCCATGGTGGGACCCAGTTGACCTTGGGGGCACCCAGTTGGCCATGGGAGCACCCAGTTGGCCATGGGAGAACCCAGTTGGCCATGGGAGCACCCAGTTGGCCATGGGAGAACCCAGTTGGCCATGGAGGTACCCAGTTGGCCATGGAGGTACCCAGTTGGCCATGGAGGTCCTACCAGTTGGCCATGGTGGGACCCAGTTGACGTTGGGGGCACCCAGTTGGCCATGGGGGCACCCAGTTGGTCATGGTGGGACCCAGTTGGCCATGGGAGAACCCATTTGGCCATGGAAGTCTCCCAGTTGACCATGGAGTTCTCCCAGTTGGCCATGGGGGCACCCAGTTGGCCATGGGAGAACCCAGCTGGCCATGGAGGTCCTACCAGTTGGCCATGGTGGGACCCAGTTGACCTTGGGGGCACCCAGTTGGCCATGGGGGCACCCAGTTGGCCATGGGAGAACCCAGTTGGCCATGGGAGCACCCAGTTGGCCATGGGAGCACCCAGCTGGCCATGGGAGAACCCAGTTGGCCATGGAGGTCCTACCAGTTGGCCATGGGAGAACCCAGTTGGCCATGGGAGAACCCAGTTGGCCGTGGAGGTCCTACCAGTTGGCCATGGTGGGACCCAGTTGACCTTGGGGGCACCCAGTTGGCCATGGGGGCACCCAGTTGGTCATGGTGGGACCCAGTTGGCCATGGGAGAACCCATTTGGCCATGGAAGTCTCCCAGTTGACCATGGAGTTCTCCCAGTTGGCCATGGGGGCACCCAGTTGGCCATGGGAGAACCCAGTTGGCCATGGGAGCACCCAGTTGGCCATGGGAGCACCCAGTTGGCCATGGGAGAACCCAGTTGGCCATGGAGGTCCTACCAGTTGGCCATGGTGGTACCCAGTTGGCCATGGGAGAACCCAGTTGGCCTTGGGGGCACCCAGTTGGCCATGGGGGCACCCCGTTGACCTTGGGGGCACCCAGTTGGCCATGGGAGAACCCAGTTGGCCTTGGGGGCACCCAGTTGGCCATGGGAGAACCCAGTTGGCCGTGGAGGTCTCCCAGTTGGCTGTGGGGGCACCCAGTTGGCCATGGGAGAACCCAGTTGGCCATGGGGCACCCAATTGGCCATCAGGGCACCCAGTTGATCATGGGGGCACCCAGATGGCCATGGAGGTCCTACCAGTTGGCCATGGAGGCACCCAGTTGGCCATGGTGGGACCCAGTTGGCCATGGGGGCATCCAGTTGGACATGGGGGCACCCAGTTGGCCATGGAGGTCTCCCAGTTGGCCATGGCAGTCTCCCAGTTGGCCATGGGAGAACCCAGTTGGCCATGAGGGCACACAGTTGGCCATGGAGGTCTCCCAGTTGGCCATGTGGGCACCCAGTTGGCCATGGAGGTCTCCCAGTTGGCCATGGGGGCACCCAGTTGGCCATGGGAGAACCCAGTTGGCCATGGAGGTCTCCCAGTTGGCCGTGGGAGCACCCGGTTGGCCATTGGGGAACCCAGTTGACCACGGGAGCACCCAGTTGACCATTGAGGTCTCCCAGTTGACCTTGGGGGCACCCAGTTGACCATTGAGGTCTCCCAGTTGACCTTGGGGGCACCCCGTTGACCCTGGGAGCACCCAGTTGACTTTGGGGGCACCCCGTTGACCTTGGGGGCACCCAGCTGACCTTGGAGGTCTCCCAGTTGACCTTGGGGGCACCCAGTTGACCACGGGAGCACCCAGTTGACCATTGAGGTCTCCCAGTTGACCTTGGGGGCACCCAGTTGACCATGGAGGTCTCCCAGTTGACCTTGGGGGCGCCCAGTTGACCTTGGTGGCACCCAGTTGGCCACAGAGGTCTCCCAGTTGACCTTGGGGGCACCCAGTTGACCACGGGAGCACCCAGTTGACCATTGAGGTCTCCCAGTTGACCTTGGGGGCACCCAGTTGGCCATGGGAGCACCCAGTTGACCTTGGGGACACCCAGTTGACCTTGGGGACACCCGGTTGACCTTGGGGGCACCCCGTTGACCCTGGGGGCACCCGGTTGACCTTGGGGGCACCCAGTTGACCTTGGGGACACCCGGTTGACCTTGGGGACACCCAGTTGACCTTGGGGGCACCCCGTTGACCCTGGGGGCACCCCGTTGACCTTGGGGGCACCCGGTTGACCTTGGGGGTACCCCGTTGACCCTGGGGGCACCCAGTTGACCTTGGGGACACCCAGTTGACCTTGGGGACACCCAGTTGACCTTGGGGGCACCCCGTTGACCCTGGGGGCACCCCGTTGACCTTGGGGACACCCGGTTGACCTTGGGGGCACCCCGTTGACCCTGGGGGCACCCCGTTGACCTTGGGGGCACCCGGTTGACCTTGGGGGTACCCCGTTGACCCTGGGGGCACCCCGTTGACCTTGGGGGCACCCGGTTGACCTTGGGGGTACCCCGTTGACCCTGGGGGCACCCAGTTGACCTTGGGGGCACCCGGTTGACCTTGGGGACACCCAGTTGACCTTGGGGGCACCCCGTTGACCCTGGGGGCACCCCGTTGACCTTGGGGACACCCGGTTGACCTTGGGGGCACCCCGTTGACCCTGGGGGCACCCCGTTGACCTTGGGGGCACCCGGTTGACCTTGGGGGTACCCCGTTGACCCTGGGGGCACCCCGTTGACCCTGGGGGCACCCCGTTGACCTTGGGGACACCCGGTTGACCTTGGGGGCACCCGGTTGACCCTGGGGGCACCCGGTTGACGCTGGGGGGAGCACCCCTGGCCCCCGCACCCACCTGCAGGTGCAGCCCCTGCACCCACTGCCCCACGGCGCGGTAGGTGCCGCTCCCGTTGCCCCCCTGGAACTGGAAGATGTCGTAGCGCCCCGGGGCGTCCCCGTTCTCGTTGAAGCTCACCGGGGTCCCCGCGCTGCCTGCAAACCAGTCCAAACCAGTAAGAACCAGTATGCACCGCTCTAAACCAGTTTATCCCAGTAGAAACCAGTAGCACGTAAGGCCCAGCGCCGCCCCCCCCCCCCCCCCCAGCGCCGGCAGCCCCTTCTATAGGGCAAACTGGTGCTCCCAGTATGGCCCAGTGCCTCCCAGTCTCTCCCAGTGCCTCCCAGTATGGCCTCCATTGCCTCCCAGTCCCCCCCAGTCCTTCCCAGTGCCTCCCAGTCCTTCCCAGTGACTCCCAGTATGTCCCAGTATGGACTTCAGTGCCTCCCAGTGCCTCCCAGTCCCTCCCAGTCCCTTCCAGTGCCCCACTGCCCCCTCCAACCCCTTCCCAGTGCCTCCCAGTCCCCTCCCAGTGCCTCCCTGCCCCCCCCAGTCCCCTCCCAGTCCCCTCCCAGTATATCCCAGTATAATCTCCAGCCCCCCCCAGTCCCTCCCAGTGTCTCTCAGTCCCCCCCCGTGCCTCCCAGTCCCCCCCAGTGCCTCCCAGTCCCTCCCAGCCCCTGTCCAGCCCCTCCCAGTATATCCCAGTACGCTCTGCAGTCCCTTCCAGTCCCTTCCAGTGCCCCACAGCCCCCGCCAACCCCTTCCCAGTGCCTCCCAGTCCCTCCCACTGCCTCCCAGTATATCCCAGTATGGTCTCCAGCCCCCCCTCCAGTCTATCCCAGCCCCCCAGTCCCTCCCAGTCTATCCCAGTATGGTCTCCAGCCCCCCCCAGCCCCGCCCAGTCCCTCCCAGTATATCCCAGTATGGTCTCCAGTCCCCCCCAGCCCCGCCCGTATATCCCAGTCCCCCCCCAGTCTATCCCAGTATTGTCTCCAGCCCCCCCAGTATATCCCAGTCCCCCCCAGTCCCTCCCAGTCTATCCCAGTATGGTCTCCAGCCCCCCCCAGTCCCTCCCAGTCTATCCCAGTATGGTCTCCAGCCCCCCCAGTATATCCCAGTCTATCCCAGCCCCCCCCAGTCTATCCCAGCCCCCCCCAGTCCCCCCAGTCTATCCCAGTATGGTCTCCAGCCCCCCCCAGTCCCTCCCAGTCTATCCCAGTATGGTCTCCAGCCCCCCCAATATATCCCAGTCCCCCCCAGTCCCTCCCAGTCTATCCCAGTATGTTCTCCAGCCCCCCCCAGTCCCCCCCAGTCCCCCCCAGTCCCTCCCAGTATGTTCTCCAGCCCCCCCAGTCCCCCCAGTCTATCCCAGTATGTTCTCCAGTCCCCCCAGTCCCCCCCAGTCCCTCCCAGTATGTTCTCCAGCCCCCCCAGTCCCCCC
This sequence comes from Pelecanus crispus, assembly GCF_030463565.1. NCBI lineage: Eukaryota > Metazoa > Chordata > Aves > Pelecaniformes > Pelecanidae > Pelecanus > Pelecanus crispus. The sequence continues at coordinate 16,834 of NW_027461434.1, read as the reverse complement.
AGTCTATCCCAGTATGTTCTCCAGCCCCCCCCAGTCTATCCCAGTCCCTCCCAGTCCCTCCCAGTCTATCCCAGTATGGTCTCCAGCCCCCCCCAGTCTATCCCAGTCCCCCCCAGTCTATCCTAGTATGGTCTCCAGCCCCCCCCCAGTCCCCCCAGTCTATCCCAGTCCCCCCCAGTCTATCCCAGTATGTTCTCCAGTCCCCCCCAGTCCCCCCCAGTCCCTCCCAGTATGTTCTCCAGCCCCCCCAGTCCCCCCAGTCTATCCCAGTATGTTCTCCAGCCCCCCCCAGTCTATCCCAGTCCCCCCAGTCTATCCCAGTATGGTCTCCAGCCCCCCCAGTCTATCCCAGTCCCCCCCAGTCTATCCCAGTATGGTCTCCAGTCCCCCCCAGTCTATCCCAGTCCCTCCCAGTCCCCCCCAGTCTATCCCAGTATGTTCTCCAGTCCCCCCAGTATATCCCAGTCCCCCCAGTCTATCCCAGTATGTTCTCCAGCCCCCCCCAGTCCCTCCCAGTCCCTCCCAGTCCCTCCCAGTCCCTCCCAGTGCCCCCGGCGCACCGTTGAAGGCGGCGGCGCGGATGTGGGCGAGCAGGCGGCGCCCGTCGGGGGGGTCCATGCGGGGGCAGAGGCGGCCGCCGGGGCAGGCCTCGGCCAGCAGGCTGTGCAGGCCGTGCGCCATGGCCAGCACCGCGTCGATGACGAACTGCACCTTCCCCTCCTGCTCGTAGGGCGAGTCGCGCCCGATGCGCTCCCGGCCTGCCCCACACTTGGGGGTCAGCCCCACGGCCGCCCCACAGCCCGCGGGGCACCCCCCGGGCAAGGGAGGGGGGCACCCGGGGTGAACGCGTGGGGTGGGGTGTGAGGGGAGGGCGCCCTGGGGCGTGGGGAAGGGCTGGGTGGGAAGGTTCTGCCCCACATGTGTGGGTCTGGGACCCACGGCTGCCCCATAAGTTGGGGGAACCCAGGGGGAGCTCTCAGATACAAGATGGGGGCACCCGGGGTGAACGCGTGGGGTGGGGCTGTGAGGGGAGGGCGCCCTGGGGTGTGGGGAAGGGCTGGGTGGGCTGGCTCTGCCCCACAAGTGTGGGTCTGGGACCCACGGCTGCCCCACACTTGGGGGTCAGCCCCACAGCCTGCGGGGCACCCCCCTGACAAGGGAGGGGGGCACCCGGGGTGAACGCGTGGGGTGGGGTGTGAGGGGAGGGCGCCCTGGGGTGTGGGGAAGGGCTGGGTGGGAAGGTTCTGCCCCACAAGTGTGGGTCAGTGCCCCACAGCTGCCCCATAAGTTGGGGGAACCCAGGGGGAGCTCTCAGATACAAGATGGGGGCACCTAGGGGGGATCCGTGGGGTGGGGCTGTGAGGGGAGGGTGCCCTGGGGTGTGGGGAAGGGCTGGGTGGGCTGGCTCTGCCCCACAAGTGTGGGTCTAGGACCCACGGCTGCCCCACACTTGGGGGTCAGCCCCACGGCCGCCCCACAGCCCGCGGGGCACCCCCCAGGCAAGGGAGGGGGGCACCCGGGGTGAACGCGTGGGGTGGGGTGTGAGGGGAGGGTGCCCTGGGGTGTGGGGAAGGGCTGGGTGGGAAGGTTCTGCCCCACATGTGTGGGTCTGGGACCTCACGGCTGCCCCACACCTCAGGGGGCACCCCCCAGACAAGGGATGGGGGCGGTCGGGGGGGAACCCGTGGGGTGGGGTGTGAGGGGAGGGTGCCCCATGATGTTGGAAAGGGCTGGGTGGGCTGGCTCTGCCCCACAAGTGTGGGTCTGGGACCCCATGGCTGCCCCATAAGTTGGGAGGGAGCCCTCAGGCAAGGGGTGGGGGCACCCAGGGCCGACCTCATAGGGTGGGGTGTGGGGGAGGGTGCCCTGGGGTGTGGGGAAGGGCTGGGTGGGATGGTTCTGCCCCACATGTGTGGGTCAGCGCCCCACGGCTGCCCCATAAGTTGGGGGGCACGCAGGGGTCACCTTTCCATAAGGCGGGGGAGCACCCAGGGGTGCCTGGGTGGGTGGGGAAGGGCTGGGTGGGAAGGTTCTGCCCCACACGTGTAGGTCTGGGACCCACGGCCGCCCCACGGATATGGGGTGGGCATCCGGGGTGCCCCACACATAGGGGTCGAGCACCTATGGGTGCCCCACACTTGGGGGTCAGCAGAGGCTGCCCCAGATCGCAGCCGCTCACAGCCATGGGGCAAAGCCAGGTGCTATGGGGCAGAGCTGGGCGCCGTGGGGCAGCCAGGGGTGCTATGGGGCAGCTGGGGGTGCTGTGGGGCAGCTGGGGGTGCTGTGGGCCAGGCACACCGTGGGGCAGAAGGGGATCGGCTACCTGTGCACTTGCGGGTGGGGCCACCGGGGCCGCCGTGGGGCTCGCCGTGGGGCTCGCCGTGGGGCAGGTAGCAGTTGAAGTCGTCCTCCCAGAACTCGTGGAACCAGAGGTTGCGGCGGTTGTTCTCCAGCGAGCGGGAGGTGAAGTACTCATCGAAGCCTGGGTGGGGGGCACCCCATAGCGCCGTGGGGCACCCCATAGCGCCGTGGGGCACCCCATAGTGCCATGGGGCACCCCATAGCCAGGTGAAGATGAAAGGTGCCAGGACCCTCCCCACCCCCCCGTGAGGCCCGGCGGGTCCCCCTAAGGGTGCCATGGGGCAGGCCGTGGGGCGCCCCATAGCGCCGTGGGGCAGGCTGTGGGGCACCCCATAGCGCCGTGGGGCACCCCATAGCTCGATGAGGCCAAAAGGCCATGGGATCCTCCCCACCCACCTCCCCACCCCCCATTGGGCCGCGGTGGGTCCCCCTAAGGGTGCTGTGGGGCAGGCCATGGGGCGCCCCATAGCGCCGTGGGGTGCCCCATAGCCAGATGAAGCTGAGAGGTGATGGGACCCGCCCCACCCGCCTCCCCACACCCCTTGGGGCCGGGTGGGTCCCCCTGAGTGGGCCGTGGGGCAGGCCGTGGGGCGCCCCATAGCACTGTGGGGCGCCCCATAGCACTGTGGGGCACGCCATGGGGCACCCCATAGCCAGATGAAGCCGAAAGGTGGCAGAACCCTCCCTACCCCCCCATGGGGCCCTGTGGGTCCCCCTAAGGGCGCCGTGGGGCAGGCTGTGGGGCGCCCCATAACACCATGGGGTGCCCCATAGCCAGATGAAGCTGAGAGGCGATGGGACCCGCCCCACCCGCCTCCCCACACCCCTTGGGGCCTGGTGGGTCCCCCTAAGGGTGCCATGGGGCAGGCTGTGGGGCGCCCCATAGCACTGTGGGGCACACTGTGGGGCACACCATGGGGCACCCCATAGCCAGATGAAGCCGAAAGGTGGCAGAACCCTCCCCACCCCCCCCTTGGGGCCCGGTGGGTCCCCCTAAGGGTGCCGTGGGGCAGGCCGTGGGGCGCCCCATAGTGCCGTGGGGCGCCCCATAGTGCCATGGGGCGCCCCATAGCGCCGTGGGGTGCCCCATAGCCAGATGAAGCTGAGAGGTGATGGGACCCTCCCCACCCGCCTCCCCACACCCCTCGGGGCCCGGTGGGTCCCCCTGAGTGGGCCGTGGGGCAGGCCGTGGGGCGCCCCATAGCGCCGTGGGGCACTCACCGGGGACGGAGGCGCGCTTGGGCAGGATGGTGATGGCGCCGTGCGCGGCCTCCTCCAGCCCCTGCACCGGCGCCATCTTGGCCCCCCAGCTGTCGGAGCCCACCCAGGAGAAGTGGCCGGAGAGGTTGGCCAGGGCCGCCGCCTCCAGCACCCGCCTGCGGGACAGCGCCTTACTGGGAGCACTGGGAGCACTGGGAGGGACTGGGGGGGGGCTGGGAGGGGACTGGGGGGGAGTGGGGAGCACTGGGGGGGACTGGGAGGGGACTGGGGGGCACTGGGGGGGGACTGGGAGGGACTGGGGGGGGAGTGGGGGGGAGTGGGAGGGAACTGGAACGAACTGGGATGTACTGGGAGGGACTGGGAAAGGGTTGGGGGGGGACTGGGGGGCACTGGGAGGGGACTGGGATGAACTGGGAGGGAGTGGGAAGGGGTTGGGGGGGACTGGGGGGCACTGGGGGGGGACTGGGAGGGACTGGGGGGGAGTGGGGGGGAGTGGGAGGGAACTGGAACGAACTGGGATGTACTGGGAGGGACTGGGAAAGGGTTGGGGGGGGACTGGGGGGCACTGGGAGGGGACTGGGAGGCACTGGGAGGGGACTGGGAGGCACTGGGAGGGGACTGGGGGGGAGTGGGGAGCACTGGGGGGGACTGGGAGGGACTGGGGGGCACTGGGGGGGGACTGGGAGGGACTGGGGGGGAGTGGGGGGGAGTGGGAGGGAACTGGAACGAACTGGGATGTACTGGGAGGGACTGGGAAAGGGTTGGGGGGGGACTGGGGGGCACTGGGAGGGGACTGGGAGGCACTGGGAGGGGACTGGGAGGCACTGGGAGGGGACTGGGGGGGAGTGGGGAGCACTGGGGGGGACTGGGAGGGGACTGGGGGGCACTGGGGGGGGACTGGGAGGGACTGGGGGGGGAGTGGGGGGGAGTGGGAGGGAACTGGAACAAACTGGGATGTACTGGGAGGGACTGGGAAAGGGTTGGGGGAGGACTGGGGGGCACTGGGAGGGGACTGGGAGGGGACTGGGGGGGAGTGGGGAGCACTGGGGGGGACTGGGAGGGGACTGAGGGGCACTGGGAGGGGACTGGGGGGGAGTGGGGAGCACTGGGAGGGACTGGAGGGGACTGGGGGGCACTGGGGGGGGAGTGGGGGGAGTGGGAGGGAACTGGAACGAACTGGGATGTACTGGGAGGGACTGGGAAAGGGTTGGGGGGGGACTGGGGGGCACTGGGAGGGGACTGGGATGAACTGGGAGGGAGTGGGAAGGGGTTGGGGGGGACTGGGGGGCACTGGGAGGGACTGGGAGGCACTGGGAGGGGACTGGGATGAACTGGGAGGGACTGGGAGGGGACTGGGAGGCACTGAGAGGGAGTGGGAAGGGGTTGGGGGGGACTGGGGGGGCACTGGGAGGGGACTGGGAGGGGACTGGGATGAACTGGGAGGGGGCTGGGTCAGTTACTGGTGCTTCCTGCTCTATACTGGTTTGTACTGGGGGGGGCTATCGGTCTGTACTGGGCCTCAGTGGTCTATACTGGTCCTTACTGGTCCTTACTGGGGGTTACTGGTCGCCTGTTTGACGTCACCAACACAGCAAAGCCACTGCGGGCTGTGCTGGGATCACTGGGGGAGGTCCCTGGGCTGGTTCCTGCTCTGTACTGGTCTGTACTGGTCCTTACTGGTCTGTACTGGTCCTTACTGGTCTGTACTGGTCCTTACTGGCTTGTACTGGACTGTACTGGTCTATAGTGGGGGTTACTGGTTGTCCATTTGATGTCACCAACATGGTGAAACCACTGCAGGTTGTGCTGAGATCACTGCGGGAGGTCCCTGGGCCCGTTCCTGGTCTATACTGGTCCATACTGGTCCATACTGGTCTGTACTGGTCTGTACTGGTCTATACTGTTCTTACTGGTCCTTACTGGGGGTTACTGGTCGCCTGTTTGACGTCACCAACACGGCAAAGCCACTGCGGGTGTGCTGGGATCACTGGGGGAGGTCCCTGGGCCGGTTCCTGCTCTGTACTGGTCTGTACTGGTCTATGCTGGTCTGTACTGGTCTGTACTCATCTATACTGGTTTATACTGGTCTGTACTGGTCTATATTGGGGGTTACCAGTCACCCATTTGATGTCACCCACACAGTGAAGCCGCTGCGGGCTGTGCTGGGATCACTGGGGGTGGTCCCTGGGCCAGTTCCTGTTCTGTACTGGTCTGTACTGGTCTGTACTGGTCTATACTGGTCTATACTGGTCTCTGCTGGTCTATACTGGTCTGTACTGGTCTATATTGGGGGTTACCAGTCACCCATTTGATGTCACCCACACAGTGAAGCCGCTGCGGGCTGTGCTGGGATCACTGGGGGTGGTCCCTGGGCTGGTTCCTGCTCTGTACTGGTCTATACTGGTCTGTACTGGTCTGTACTGGTCTGTACTGGTCTATACTGGTCTATACTGTTCTTACTGGTCCTTACTGGGGGTTACTGGTCGCCTGTTTGACGTCACCAACACGGCAAAGCCACTGCGGGCTGTGCTGGGATCACTGGGGGTGGTCCCTGGGCCGGTTCCTGCTCTGTACTGGTCTGTACTGGTCTGTACTGGTCTATACTGGTCTATACTGGTCTATACTGGTCCGTACTGGTCTGTACTGGTCTCACCGGATGTCGTCCTCGTTGGCGAAGAGGACGACGCCGCGGGCCGTGGACGTCTCCATCAGGCGCCCGATCACCCTGGCGAACTCCCCCGGGCGCGGCTCCCGCGGGATCTTGATGGACTGGGCGATGCACAGGCCCCCTGCACCAGTACAGACCAGTATGCACCAGTACGGACCAGTACGCACCAGTACGGACCAGTACGGACCAGTAAAAAAACAGTAGGGATCACCATCACCCCCCCGCTGTAGTTTCCACCCAAAACAAAGGTGGATCCCCCCCTCCCAGTGCTCCCAGTGCCCTTCCCAGTGTGTCTCCCAGTGCTCCCAGTATATCCCAGTCCCTCCCAGTGCCCCTCCCAGTGCCTCCCAGTCCCTTACTGGTCTCACACGAGGGCATCACCACCCCTCCCGTTGGGTTTCCCACCAAAACGAAGGAGAATCCCTCGCTCCCAGTGCTCCCAGTGCCCTTCCCAGTGCTCCCAGTGCTCCCAGTGCCCTTCCCAGCCCCTCCCAGTATGTCCCAGTGCCCCTCCCAGTGCCTCCCAGTCCCTTACTGGTCTCCTACAAGGGCATCACCACCCCTCCCGTTGGATTTGCCACCAAAACGAAGGAGAATCCCTCGCTCCCAGTGCCCTTCCCAGCCCCTCCCAGTGCTCCCAGCGCCCTTCCCAGCCCCTCCCAGTGCCCTTCCCAGTGCTCCCAGTGCTCCCAGTGCCCTTCCCAGCCCCTCCCAGTATATCCCAGTGCCCCTCCCAGTGCTCCCAGTCCCTTACTGGTCTCACACGAGGGCATCACCGCCCCTCCCAATGGATTTGCCACCAAAACAACGGTGCAGCCCTCCCTCCCAGTGCTCCCAGCGCCTCCCAGTGCCCTTCCCAGTGTGTCTCCCAGTGCTCCCAGTATATCCCAGTCCCTCCCAGTGCCCCTCCCAGTGCCTCCCAGTGCTCCCAGTGCCCTTCCCAGCCCCTCCCAGTATATCCCAGTGCCTCCCAGTGCCTCCCAGTCCCTTACTGGTCTCACACGAGGGCATCACCACCCCTCCCGTTGGGTTTCCCACCAAAACGAAGGAGAATCCCTCCCTCCCAGTGCTCCCAGTGCCCTTCCCAGTGCTCCCAGTGCTCCCAGTGCCCTTCCCAGCCCCTCCCAGTATATCCCAGTCCCACCCAGTATATCCCAGTGCCCCTCCCAGTGCTCCCAGTCCCTTACTGGTCTCACACGAGGGCATCACCACCCCTCCCGTTGGATTTGCCACCAAAACGAAGGAGAATCCCTCCCTCCCAGTGCTCCCAGTCCCTCTCCCAGTGCTCCCAGCGCCTCCCAGTGCCCTTCCCAGCCCCTCCCAGTATGTCCCAGTGCCCCTCCCAGTGCTCCCAGTCCCTTACTGGTCTCACACGAGGGCATCACCACCCCTCCCGTTGGGTTTCCCACCAAAACGAAGGAGAATCCCTCGCTCCCAGCGCCCTTCCCAGCCCCTCCCAGTGCCCTTCCCAGTGCTCCCAGTGCTCCCAGTGCCCTTCCCAGCCCCTCCCAGTATATCCCAGTGCCTCTCCCAGTGCTCCCAGTCCCTTACTGGTCTCACACGAGGGCATCACCACCCCTCCCGTTGGGTTTCCCACCAAAACGAAGGAGAATCCCTCCCTCCCAGTGCTCCCAGTCCCTCTCCCAGTGCTCCCAGCGCCTCCCAGTGCCCTTCCCAGCCCCTCCCAGTATGTCCCAGTGCCCCTCCCAGTGCTCCCAGTCCCTTACTGGTCTCACACGAGGGCATCACCACCCCTCCCGTTGGGTTTCCCACCAAAACGAAGGAGAATCCCTCGCTCCCAGCGCCCTTCCCAGCCCCTCCCAGTGCTCCCAGCGCCCTTCCCAGCCCCTCCCAGTGCCCTTCCCAGTGCTCCCAGTGCTCCCAGTGCCCTTCCCAGCCCCTCCCAGTATATCCCAGTGCCTCTCCCAGTGCTCCCAGTCCCTTACTGGTCTCACACGAGGGCATCACCACCCCTCCCGTTGGGTTTCCCACCAAAACGAAGGAGAATCCCTCGCTCCCAGCGCCCTTCCCAGCCCCTCCCAGTGCCCTTCCCAGTGCTCCCAGTGCTCCCAGTGCCCTTCCCAGCCCCTCCCAGTATATCCCAGTGCCTCTCCCAGTGCTCCCAGTCCCTTACTGGTCTCACACGAGGGCATCACCACCCCTCCCGTTGGGTTTCCCACCAAAACGAAGGAGAATCCCTCGCTCCCAGCGCCCTTCCCAGCCCCTCCCAGTGCCCTTCCCAGTGCTCCCAGCGCCCTTCCCAGCCCCTCCCAGTGCCCTTCCCAGTGCTCCCAGTGCTCCCAGTGCCCTTCCCAGCCCCTCCCAGTATATCCCAGTGCCTCTCCCAGTGCTCCCAGTCCCTTACTGGTCTCACACGAGGGCATCACCACCCCTCCCGTTGGGTTTCCCACCAAAACGAAGGAGAATCCCTCGCTCCCAGTGCCCTTCCCAGCCCCTCCCAGTGCCCTTCCCAGTGCTCCCAGTGCCCTTCCCAGCCCCTCCCAGTATATCCCAGTGCCCCTCCCAGTGCTCCCAGTCCCTTACTGGTCTCACACAAGGGCATCACCACCCCTCCCAATGGATTTGCCACCAAAACAACGGTGCAGCCCTCCCTCCCAGTGCTCCCAGTGCCTCCCAGTGCCCTTCCCAGCCCCTCCCAGTATGTCCCAGTGCCCCTCCCAGTGCTCCCAGTCCCTTACTGGTCTCACACGAGGGCATCACCACCCCTCCCGTTGGGTTTCCCACCAAAACGAAGGAGAATCCCTCGCTCCCAGCGCCCTTCCCAGCCCCTCCCAGTGCCCTTCCCAGTGCTCCCAGTGCTCCCAGTGCCCTTCCCAGCCCCTCCCAGTATATCCCAGTGCCTCTCCCAGTGCTCCCAGTCCCTTACTGGTCTCACACGAGGGCATCACCACCCCTCCCGTTGGGTTTCCCACCAAAACGAAGGAGAATCCCTCGCTCCCAGCGCCCTTCCCAGCCCCTCCCAGTGCCCTTCCCAGTGCTCCCAGTGCCCTTCCCAGCCCCTCCCAGTATATCCCAGTGCCTCCCAGTGCTCCCAGTCCCTTACTGGTCTCACACAAGGGCATCACCACCCCTCCCAATGGATTTGCCACCAAAACAACGGTGCAGCCCTCCCTCCCAGTGCTCCCAGTGCCTCCCAGTGCCCTTCCCAGCCCCTCCCAGTATGTCCCAGTGCTCCCAGTGCCGACCGGCCTCGCGGGAGCTCTGGACGAAGGCCTCGACGCCGCTCTCGCCGTAGCTGCCCTCGGAGGCGAGGGTGGAGACGTAGCTCCAGCCCAGGGCGCGCACCACGGCCACCATGGCCCGCGCCTGCTGCGAGTCCGGCGGCACCACGCGCGAGAAGAACTCGAAGCGCCCGGGGTCGCTCAGCTCCGGCGCCGTCGAGGCGTAGCTGATCTGCGGGATCTGGGGGCACGGGGTCAGCGGGGTCAGCGGGGTCAGCAGGGTCATTGGGGACAGCGGGGACATCGGGGTCATTGGGGACGTTGGGGTCATTGGGGACATCGGGGATGTTGGGGAGATGGGGACGCCCGGGGTTGCTCAGCTCCAGCGCCGTCGAGGCGTAGCTGATCTGCGGGATCTGGGGACAGCGGGGTCATTGGGGTCATTGGGGTCAGCAAGGTCAGCGGGGTCGTTGGGGTCATCGGGGACGTTGGGGTCATCGGGGACGTTGGGGACGTGGGGACACCCGGGGTCCCTCAGCTCCGGCGCCGTCGAGGCGTAGCTGATCTGCGGGATCTGGGGGCACGGGGTCAGCGGGGTCAGCGGGGTCAGCGGGGTCAGCGGGGTCATTGGGGACAGCGGGGACATCGGGGTCATTGGGGACGTTGGGGTCATTGGGGACATCGGGGACGTTGGGGACATGGGGACACCCGGGGTCGCTCAGCTCCGGCGCCGTCGAGGCGTAGCTGATCTGCGGGATCTGGGGGCACGGGGTCAGCGGGGTCAGCGGGGTCAGCGGGGTCAGCAGGGTCATTGGGGACAGCGGGGTCATCGGGGTCATTGGGGTCATTGGGGACGTTGGGGACGTGGGGACACCCGGGGTCGCTCAGCTCCGGCGCCGTCGAGGCGTAGCTGATCTGCGGGATCTGGGGACGTTGGGGACATTGGGGACATCAGGGTCATTGGGGACATCGGGGTCATCGGGGTCATCGGGGTCGTCGGGGTCATTGGGGTCGTTGGGGACTTTGGGGACATCGGGGCCATTGGGGACGTTGGGGACATGGGGACGCCCGGGGTCGCTCAGCTCCAGCACCGTCGAGGCATAGCTGATCTGCGGGATCTGGGGACACGGGGACAGCGGGGTCATTTGGGACATTGGGGTCATCGGGGACACTGGGGTCATCGGGGACATTGGGGACATTGGGGACGTTGGGGGCGTTGGGGCCATCGGGGACATTGGGGACGCTGGGGACGTCATGGAGCTGATCTGGGGGTTGGGGACATCGGGGACGTCGGGGACATGGGGATGTCGGGGTCGTCGGGGACATGGGGGGACGTTGGGGACAGGGATGTTGGGGTCATCGGGGAGATTGGGGTCATTGGGGTCATCGGGGACATTGGGGATGTTGGGGACGTTGGGGATGTTGGGGACGTTGGGGTCATCGGGGAGATTGGAGTCATCGGGGTCCTCGGGATCATTGGGGACATTGGGGACGTTGGGGACGTTGGGGTCATCGGGGAGATTGGGGTCATCGGGGTCATCGGGGACATTTGGGATGTTGCGGGACGTTGGGGTCATCGGGGAGATTGGGGTCATCGGGGTCCTCAGGATCATTGGGGACGTTGGGGACGTTGGGGACATCGGGGACATGGAGGATGTTGGGGACATGGGGGTCATGGGGGTCATCGGGGACGTCGGGGTCGTTGGGGACGTTGGGGTCATCAGGGACGTCATGGAGCTGATCTGGGGGTTGGGGACATCGGGGACGTCGGGGACATGGGGATGTCGGGGTCGTCGGGGACATCGGGGACGTTGGGGACAGGGATGTTGGGGTCATTGGGGAGATTGGGGTCATCGGGGTCATCGGGGACATTGGGGACGTTGGGGACGTTGGGGTTGTCGGGGAGATTGGGGTCATCGGGGACATTGGGGTCATTGGGGACGTTGGGGACGTTGGGGATGTTGGGGACGTTGGGGTCATCGGGGAGATTGGGGTCATCGGGGTCATTGGGGACATTGGGGACGTTGGGGATGTTGGGGTCATTGGGGTCATCGGGGTCCTCGGGGTCATCGGGGACGTTGGGGACGTTGGGGTCATCAGGGACATCGGGGACATGGAGGATGTTGGGGACATGGGGGTCATGGGGGTCATTGGGGACGTCGGGGTCGTTGGGGTCATGGGGACGTCGGGGTCGTCGGGGTCATGGGGGTCATGGGGACGTCGGGGTCGTCGGGGTCATGGGGGTCATGGGGACGCCCGGGCGCCTGGGCTCCGGCGCCGCCATGGAGCTGCCCCGGGGCTCGGGGACATCGGGGGGCGGGGACACGGGGGGGGCTGGGGACGTTGGGGACAGGGGGCTGGGGGGGGCGGGGCCAAGCGCAGGGTGGGGGAGGGGCTGGGCACCCCCCCTAAAAGCCCCCCCCCCACACCCCCCCCGCCCCTAATCCCCCCTAATCCCGGCCCCGCGGCACCCTGGGAAACGGCGCCGAACCTTCCGGAAGGTTCCCCCGCGGCGTCCCCGTGTCCCCACCCCCCGTGTCCCCAATGTCCCCAATGTCCCCACCCCCCGTGTCCCCACCCCCCGTGTCCCCCCATGACCCCGACACCCCACACATCCCCGCCCCCCAGCGGGGAAGGTGCCCCCTGGCCCCCCCGATGTCCCCAAGACCCCCAAGAACGTCCCCAAATGTCCCCAAATGTCCCCAAATGTCCCCAAGGTGCCCCCGCCCCCCGACCCACGGCGCAGAGCCGCAGGACGTTGGCCACCATGATGGAGACGGAGCTGGCGGAGACCCCAGCGACCCCCACCAGCCCCCCACGGCCCCCAGCCCCACATCCCCAAGGTCCCCAAGGTCCCAATGACCCCAAGAACGTCCCCAAGGTCCCCAAGAATGTCCCCAACACCACCCCGCCCCCCAACTCACGGTGCAGAGCCGCAGGACGTTGGCCACCACGATGGAGACGGAGCTGGCGGAGGCGCCGATGACCCCCACCAGCCCCCCATGGCCCCCCACAGCCCCCCATGGCCCCCATGGCCCCCAGCCCCACATCCCCAAGGTCCCCAAGGTCCCGATGACCCCAAGAACGTCCCCAATGTCCCCAAGGTCCCCAAGGTGCCCCCGCCCCCCGACTCATGGCGCAGAGCCGCAGGACGTTGGCCACCATGATGGAGATGGAGCTGGTGGAGACCCCAGCGACCCCCACCAGCCCCCATGGCCCCCAGCCCCACATCCCCAAGGTCCCCAAGGTCCCCAAGGTCCCCAAGAACGTCCCCAAGGTGCCCCCGCCCCCCGACTCACAGCGAAGAGCCGCAGGACGTTGGCCACCATGATGGAGATGGAGCTGGTGGAGACCCCAGCGACCCCCACCAGCCCCCCACGGCCCCCAGCCCCACATCCCCAAGGTCCCCAAGGTCCCCAAGGTCCCCAAGGTGCCCCCGCCCCCCGACTCACGGCGAAGAGCCGCAGGACGTTGGCCACCATGATGGAGACGGAGCTGGCGGAGGCGCCGATGACCCCCACCAGGCGCTCGGGGGGCGGGCGCGGGGGGGGGCTGCCGTCGGGGCAGGGGGCCGCCTCGCCCTCGGCGGGGGGCAGGAGGCGCCGCACGAAGGCCAGCGCCTGCTCCAGGGCGTAGGTGTCGCGGGAGCAGGTGTCGAGGATGCGGGCGCCCAGCGTGAGGTTGGGGAGCACCCGGGGGTCCCCGTTCACCCGGTCGAGGGCGTAGAGCATGGCCTCCAGGCGGTGGATGCCCTTCTCCTTCTTGAGGGGGCCGCAGGGCGTGCCGGGGGGGCCGCGGGCGTGCACGGGGAAGAGCCCCCCCAGGGTCAGGTCGCCCTCCAGGCGGATGCCGTGGGGCTGGGTGGGGGCCGGGGGGGAGGCGCCAGCCCCACAGCCGCCCCACAGGGCGCCCAGGGCCAGCAGGAGCCGCATGGCTGGGGGAGAGCGGCGGCGGTGACGGGGGGCTGTGGGGCTGGGGGGGGTCTATGGGGCAGGGGGTCCTATGGGGTGCGGGGTCCCTATGGGGTAGGGGGGTCCCTATGGGGCTGGGGGTCTCTATGGGGCAGTGGGTCTCTATGGGGCAGTTGGTCACTATGGGGCAGGGGGTCCTATGGGGTGCGGGGTCCCTATGGGGCAGGGGGTCCCTATGGGGCAGTGGGTCTCTATGGGGAATGGGGTCTCTATGGGGTGCAGGGTCCCTATGGGGCTGGGGGTCCCTATGGGGTATGGGGTCTCTATGGGGTGCAGGGTCCCTATGGGGTGCGGGGGTCCCTATGGGGCAGGAGGACCCTATGGGGCACGGGGTCCCTATGGGGTATGGGGTCCCTATGGGGCAGGGGGTCCCTATGGGGCAGGTGGTCACTATGGGGCAGGGGGTCCTATGGGGTGGGGGGTCCCTATGGGGTATGGGGTCCCTATGGGGCAGGGGGTCTCTATGGGGCAGGGTCCCTATGGGGCAGGGGGTCTCTTATGGGGCAGGGGGTCGCTATGGGGCAGGTGGTCACTATGGGGCAGGGCACCCAGGGCCAGCAGGAGCCGCATGGCTGGGGGAGAGCATCAGCAGTGACAGGGGGCTGTGGGGCTGGGGGGGGTCTATGGGGCAGGGGGTCCCTATGGGGCAGGGTCCCTATGGGGCAGGGGGTCCCTATGGGGCAGTGGGTCTCTATGGGGCAGGTGGTCACTATGGGGCAGGGGGTCCTATGGGGTGGGGGGTCCCTATGGGGTATGGGGTCCCTATGGGGCAGGGGGTCCCTATGGGGCAGTGGGTCTCTATGGGGCAGGTGGTCACTATGGGGCAGGGGGTCCTATGGGGTGGGGGGGTCCCTATGGGGTAGGGGGTCCCTATGGGGTATGGGGTCCCTATGGGGCAGGGGGTCCCTATGGGGTGCGGGGTCCCTATGGGGTAGGGGGTCCTATGGGGCCGGCCCCACAGCCGCCCCACAGGGCGCCCAGGGTCAGCAGGAGCTGCATGGCTGGGGGAGAGCGGCGGTGGTGACAGGGGGCTATGGGGCGGGGGGGGGGGCTATGGGGTGCAGGGTCCCTATGGGGCTGGGGGGTCCCTATGGGGAATGGGGTCTCTATGGGGTGCAGGGTCCCTATGGGGCTGGGGGTTCCTATGGGGTATGGGGTCTCTATGGGGTGTGGGGTCCCTATGGGGCTGGGGGTCCCTATGGGGTATGGGGTCTCTATGGGGTGCAGGGTCCCTATGGGGTATGGGGTCTCTATGGGGCAGGGGGTCTCTATGGGGCACGGGGTCCCTATGGGGCAGGGGTCTCTATGGGGTGCAGGGTCCCTATGGGGCACGGGGTCCCTATGGCGCAGGGGGGTTCCTATGGGGCAGGGTGCCCAGGGTCAGCAGGAGCCGCATGGCTGGGGGAGAGCGACAGCGGTGACGGGGGGCTGTGGGGCGGGGGGGGGTCTATGGGGTGCAGGGTCCCTATGGGGCTGGGGGTCCCTATGGGGAATGGGGTCTCTATGGGGTGCAGGGTCTCTATGGGGCAGGGGGTTCCTATGGGGCAGGGGGTTCCTATGGGGCAGGGCGCCCAGGGCCAGCAGGAGCCGCATGGCTGGGGGAGAGCGACGGCGGTGACGGGGGGCTGTGGGGCTGGGGGTCCCTATGGGGCAGGGGGTCCTATGGGGTGCGGGGGTCCCTATGGGGCAGGGGGTCCCTATGGGGCAGTGGGTCTCTATGGGGCAGGTGGTCACTATGGGGCAGGGGGTCACTATGGGGCAGGGGGTCCCTATGGGGTATGGGGTCCCTATGGGGCAGGGGGTCTGTATGGGGCAGGGTCCCTATGGGGCAGGGGGTCTCTCTGGGGCAGGGGTCTCTATGGGTCAGGGGGTCTCTATGGGGCAGGGGGTCCCTATGGGGCAGAGCGCCCAGGGCCAGCAGGAGCTGCATGGCTGGGGAAGAGCATCAGCGGTGACGGGGGGCTATGGGGCTGGGGGGGGGTCTATGGGGCGGAGGGGGTCTATGGGGCAAGGCGTCCCTATGGGGCAGGGGGGGTCCCTAGGAGGCAGGGGGTCTCTATGGGGTATGGGGTTCCTATGGGGTAGGGAGTCGGGTCCCTATGGGGTGCGGGGTCCCTATGGGGTATGGGGTCTCTATGGGGCAGGGGGGTCCCTATGGGGCAGGGGGGGCCCTATGGGGTGGGGGGGCACCCTGGGGGGATGGGGGGCACCCTATGCGCTATGGGGAGTGGGGGTACAGCACTCTATGGGGTATGGGGGGCGCCCTATGGGGCAGGGACAGCACCCTATGGGGTATGGAGGGCACCCTATGGGGCACGGGCAGCACCCTATGGGGCAGGGGGGGCGCCCTATGGGGCAGGGACAGCACCCTATGGGGTATGGAGGGCACCCTATGGGGCAGGGGCAGCACCCTATGGGGCAGGGGGGGCACCCTATGGGGCAGGGACAGCACCCTATGGGGTATGGGGGCACCCTATGGGGCAGGGGCAGCGCCCTATGGGGCAGGGTGACACCCTATGGGGTATGGGGGGCACCCTATGGGGCAGGGGCAGCACCCTATGGGGCAGGGGGGCACCCTATGGGGCATGGGGAGCGCCCTATGGGGCAGGAGCAGCACCCTATGGGGCAGGGGCAGCGCCCTATGGGGCAGGGTGACACCCTATGGGGTATGGGGGGCACCCTATGGGGCAGGGGCAGCACCCTATGGGGTATGGGGGGGCACCCTATGGGGCATGGGCAGCACCCTATGGGGCAGGGGGGGCGCCCTATGGGGCAGGGGCAGCGCCCTATGGGGCAGGGGCAGCACCCTATGGGGTATGGGGGCACCCTATGGGGCAGGGGGGCACCCTATGGGGCAGGGACAGCACCCTATGGGGCATGGGGGGCGCCCTATGGGGCAGGGGCAGCACCCTATGGGGCATGGGGGGCGCCCTATGGGGCAGGGGCAGCGCCCTATGGGGCAGGGACAGCACCCTATGGGGTATGGGGGGCACCCTATGGGGCAGGGGCAGCACCCTATGGGGCATGGGGGGCACCCTATGGGGCAGGGGCAGCACCCTATGGGGCATGGGGGGCGCCCTATGGGGCAGGGGCAGCGCCCTATGGGGCAGGGTGACACCCTATGGGGCAGGGGGGGGTCTATGGGGTGCAGGGTCCCTATGGGGCTGGGGGGTCCCTATGGGGAATGGGGTCTCTATGGGGTGCAGGGTCTCTATGGGGCAGGGGGTTCCTATGGGGCAGGGGGTTCCTATGGGGCAGGGCGCCCAGGGCCAGCAGGAGCCGCATGGCTGGGGGAGAGCGACGGCGGTGACGGGGGGCTGTGGGGCTGGGGGGTCCCTATGGGGCAGGGGGTCCTATGGGGTGCGGGGTCCCTATGGGGCAGGGGGTCCCTATGGGGCAGTGGGTCTCTATGGGGCAGGTGGTCACTATGG
>NW_027461433.1:0-27552 GCF_030463565.1 Pelecanus crispus | reverse complement strand
CGGGGCAGCACGACGACACGACAATCGCGTCGTCGCGGCAACGTGATGACGCGACAATGCGGTGGCACGACATCGTGATGATGCAACAATGTGCGGTCGCCCTATAAAGCCGCTCGCTGGGAGACTGGCTGTGGTGGCCCGCAGCTGGGTGCCTCTGGAGTGAGAGGTGCCAGCGCAGGGTCACAGCTCCAGGAGAGCTCTTGGAAGGAGCCATGGAGCACCGTCTCACTGCTGGCGTTGGAAACGTAGATGCCCTGCTGAGCGCAGCGGGGGACGAGGGGAGAGGTGAGTGAGGCAACGGGCCGGTGGCGAGGGCTCAGCCCAGGAGCCTGGGACATGCAGGGCTGCTCTGGGGCCTCGGGGCGTGCCAGGGGAGCTGGGAGGGATGCAGAGGTGGTCGGGCCGGGGAGAGTTTGCAGGGAGTCCTGCCTCTGTGCCCAGCCTGGCTTACGGGCTGAGCGGGTGGGAGGGGTTGGCGCAAAAGGACGCGGACGTGGGCTGAGGAGAGGGACGGGAGTTGCGGGGACGGGGGCGAGGAAGCCGAGAGCAGCTTTCGTCTGGGCCGCTCTTGGTGCTGCCCTTGGTCGGAGTCTTCGAGAGCCTTTCTGGCAACTGCGGTGCAGGCGGCTTATGGAGAAAGTGCCTGAGTGCCCATGAGTGTGTGTCCTCTCTCTCTAGCTTGGGAACAGGAGATGGCCACTGGCAGAAGGAGGTGCTGGGCTGCTGGACCTCCCGCTTGGGGTCAAGATGCCCGTGCTGCCCCGGCTCCAAGCCTGTCTTCTGCAGGACAAAGCTCGGGGAAAAGGTAAAGGAAGGGGAAAGGGGTTAGAAAAGCCCTCCTCTCTCACGGGGGTCCCCCGTCCTTCAAAGAAGTCCTTGCGGCCACCTGCTCTACAGCGGGCGCTGCAGCCCTTCAGTCTGGCAGCGCCGGGGAGCGGAGGAAAGACTCCTGGCTCCCTGGCGCGGAGACAAAAAAGGCGGACTTGTCAGCTTTCTGGGCCGGTTTCTGGCACCGTGCGAGCGTGCGGCGGGGGG
Organism: Pelecanus crispus; assembly: GCF_030463565.1. Classification (NCBI taxonomy): domain Eukaryota; kingdom Metazoa; phylum Chordata; class Aves; order Pelecaniformes; family Pelecanidae; genus Pelecanus; species Pelecanus crispus. The sequence continues at coordinate 26,517 of NW_027461433.1, read as the reverse complement.
CCCTTGCCTGCAGCAGGCGGCAGTGTGCCCGAGTGCCGGGGCAGCGTGCCCTTCCGGCTCATCCAGCCCTGTTGAGCCGGGCCCCGGGGCGCTCTTGAGGGAGAGTCCAACCTTCTCCTGCTTGCCTTGTTGGCGTATTTGGAGAAGCTCGGGCTTCTCTGCTTGGGGAGCGCACGCAGTGTCCTCCTGCTCCAGCCTGCGGTGCATTTTCCCCAGGGCAGAGACTTGCTGGAGGCAGAGTTAGTTGACACACCCCTTGGGCCTGCCTAACCCCAAGGAGACTGTTTTCAGTGCGTTATGCATTTGCTGCGTTTGAACCGCCGGGCTTGAACTTTTCACTCTGAAGGTTCATTTCTGTTGTGGCAAGGTGTGCAGTTTTTCCCGTGACCTAAGATGCCTCCTTTGCTGGTGGGGGTGTGTCTTCTCTCCCCCGGCCGGCCCGGCCCGGCCCGGCCCAGCCTAGGCCAGTGCAGCCTGGGCGTGCGGTCTGGCTGGGGCGTTCTCTGTGCCTTCGGAAGGATGGAGAAGAGTGTTGGTCTTCAAACTACCTTTACCTTTTCACAAGTACCGCTCGGCACCTCTTTGCTGCTCTCCCCTGCCTCCTTGCGTACTCTGGAAAACGTCTCTTACAGCTTCACCAGCCCTCTGGTTACTTCAATCTGGGAGATCCGTACTGCCGCCTGCTGAGCACAGAGTACAACAGCCTGCATGACCCACACCTGCGGGCCTACCACAAACGCAAGGACAACCTGCGGAGGCTGAAGAGAGAGGGCTACATCACCAGTGATGGCCAAGTAGGTTTGGACGTCGGGCTGATAAAAACAGCCCTCATGGAGCGGGATTCCCCAGAGCGCTTGCCGCAGCCGCCTGTTGCTGGCGGAGGGCACAGGGCTGCGGGGCTGGTTTCCCCCCGGGAGCAGAAGTAGCGCCAGCGTCCCTCTGGCCGTTGCCGCTCCTGCTCTTCTCAGGCTGCCCTGCGCTGCCTGAGCGGTGAGGAGGCAGCCGGGGGCGAGGCCTGGCCGCCGGGGCGAGGAGCACCGGTCGGCCCTGGCAGGGCGGGAGGCAGGGGCCCCGCCACCGGGGAAGGGAGGGTGTGCAGCGTTGCAGCTCCCCTCCCGCTGGGTTTGGGCTGCTTTGGGGAAGGCAGTCTACGTAGCTGGCTTGAGGGTTCTTGGGGGATGTCTCTCCATAGGTGGTTTGCACTCTGAAGGAGTTCAATGAGTACAGGCAGTATCTGACCACGCTCAAGCTGGAGGCAGAGAAGATGTTCGTGCGAGAGGAGGTAGGCAAAGCGCAGCGTTCGTGGACGCCTGTCAGGGGGCCGGGTTGCCGAGGGCCGGGGCTTTACTTGCAGCGTCTCGGGGAGGGGGAGGCGGTCGGTGCGGAAGAGGTGAGGCCTGTGCTGCTGGGGCCGGGCGTTGTGGCGGGGGAAAAGAGTCCTGGCTGCAAGCTGAGCTAGCGCAGGGGCGCGGGGGTGGGCACGGGCAGGAAGGTCACGTGCGAGCACGCAGAGTCCCGAGGGAAGCTGTTGTGGTTTAAGCCGGCAGGCGGCTAAACGCCACGCAGCCGTTCGCTCCCTCTCCCTCTCCCCGGTGGGATGGGGGAGAGAATCGGAAAGAACAAAAGTAAAACGCGTGGGCTGAGATAAAGGACAGTTCAATAGGGCAGAAAAGGCAGGGCAAATCGTAGTAGTAGTAGCAGTAATAATAATAATAATAATAATAATAATAATAATAATATACCAAATAAGTGACGCTCACAATGCACCATCGCTCACCAGCCGGTGAGCGATACCCAGCCAGTTCCGGAGCAGCGATCGCTGCCCCCGCCCCGGTCAACTCCCCCGCCAAGTTTATATACTGAGTGTGACGTTGTATGGTATGGAATACTCCTCTGGTCAGTTTGGGTGAGCTGTCCTGGCTGTGGTCCCTCCCGGCCTCTCGTGCACCTGGCAGAGCATGGGAAGCGAAAACGTCCTTGACTAGTATAAACAGTACTTAGCAACAACTAAAAGAGCAGTGTGTTACCAACGTTATTTTCATACTAAATCCAAAAGACAGCGCTATACCAGCTACGAGGAAGAAAACTAACTCTATCCCAGCTGAAACCAGGAGAGAAGCATTTCTCTTCTGCCCTCGTTGCGTGGCTGAAGCAGAGCGCTGTCCTGGGCCTACGCGACGCCCTGAGCAGGCAGGGGGCGGTGAGCGCTTGTCCAGGCAACAGCAAGCCACAACCTGGTGTCGCCTTTCAGACAAAGCTCCGGCGAGACCTGGCCAAGTTAGAGGGTGCCTCCGAACTGCCGGGAGGGACTGACGTTCTCGCCTGCGAGAGTGGCTGCTGCAGGAGCAAAGCAAGAGTTTGCCAGGTGACGAGAGGAAGAGGAGGCAGAGGTAAGAAAAGGCCAAGTACCGCTTGCTCTTGAAGGGGGGCCCCATGGTCCGCGAGAGAAGTCGCGGAGCTCATGTTCCAGTTAACCAACAAACAGAGCCCAGCGGTGGAAGGAGCCGGTGCCGGCTGCGAACGCGTTGGCGCAGTCTGTGTTTGGAGCCTTGGACAGGGCAGCTGGAAGCTGCTGCGGGGACTGCTGGGGCAAAGCAACCCGGAGCGGGACGATGGGAGTGCCTGGGCAAGACGGACAGAGTGGCTCCTCCTCAGCTGCCTTCCTTTCTCTTGACAGGCATCTCGCTGTGATCCAGAAGCGGATTGAAAGACTGGAGGCTCTTGAAAAAGAGCAACGCCTCCTCCAGCAGGCCGAGTGCCAGCAGCAGCAGCAGCAGCAGCAGCAGCAGCAGCAGCAGCAGCAGCAGGAGGAGGAGGAGGCGGCAAAGGGAAAGCGGAGAGAGCCAGGCACCCAGAGCAGCTCCGGAAAGTCTGCTCTCGAAGGGAGGCCGGTGAGTAGGAGCCGGGTGGATGCTGGGGGCCGCCTCCGCTGTGCGGTAGCGCGTTGGTACCCGGGCCTCGGGAAAGGGGTGCTGCCACACACGCAGCCGCCTGGGGCTTGCGAGCGGTGCTTGGCTGCTCAGTTGCGGAGGCGGCGGTGGCTGGCTGGTGTGCGACGTGTCCTCGTCTGAGGGCGGCTGTCAGAGACCCAAGCAGCGGGCGCTTTGCTTCTGTGTGTCTCGGACACGAGGCACTAGCCCTTTTTGAGGCCAAAGTGTGCCTGGGCACTCGCAGTGGCCGCTTCTGCGCAGGGGACCGGCACGTTTAGCATGAACCTGTGAGCTGCGCTGCGCTGAACGGCCACGCGGTCCATGGTGCTGGTTTTGCGTCGGGTTGAAAAGCTGTGGCTTTCGTGCAAAGACTTCCGCATCCGAAGACGCGGCGTCCCTGAACCTCGACGGTGCCAGTGCTTGGCCATTTGTGGGCTGGTTTTCTCTGTGAGGAGGTCTTAATGATTAGCTGAGCGGAGAGCCTGCTGCTGCCCAGTTCTCATCAGTGGTGGGGGCCCGTTAAGCGGTGCCCGGCTCCATCCCCTGCAACAGCCCCTCGGGAAGCATTTCCGGATAGTGCGGGGTGGTACCTATGGCGGCGTGAAGGGTTAAGCTCCTTCTGCCGTGGCAGTCAGGCTGTCAAGCTACTGTAAAAGAGCAAGTGACGGGGAGAGGACAATTTCAGGCTGCTGCCTGTCTCTGTTCTTGACTTGGGACTCCTTCCCCGCTTTGCACGAGGCTGTCAGCCCGCGGTGGAGTGCGTCCTGTCCCAAGGGCATTTCCTTGGGCTGGCAGACAACAGCCAGGTGCCACGAGAAAAAGCCTCGTTTCCTTTTCTGCTCTCAAAACAGCCGTTCTTGGCATCCGGCCTCGAAAAGCGGCAAACGCGCCACCCTCGTACAGGGCAGCAGTGCCCCGAGAGCGGCTGGGACCCGTGGCAAGAAGTGACCGGAGCAAAGAGCCTGGTCCGATACCTTCCACGGCTTTCCCCTCCGCTACTCAACTGTGCCCAGCGCCTCCCGCGGCTGGAGCCAGCGAGCCCGTTGGAAGTAGCGGCCCCTGCGGGGCCCTGCTGTGCCCTGGGGCCTGTCCTCCGGCCACGATCAGCGGTACCCAGGCAGCCACTAGCTTCCAGTTCAGGGCCCGTGGCACCTGGTTCGCCATGCCGAGGTCCGGGGGGGGGGGGGGGGGGGGGGGGGGGGGGGGGGCGCTACGGCGCCCTTTGCTCTAAGCCAAATGGCACCTGCTTGATTCTGGGACGTGCCCACAACACTTGGCTCCTGGCCGCGGGAGACCAGAAACCTCCGTGTGCCAGGTGGCCTACAGAGAAACCAGAGTTTTTTGAGCTTGACTGCTAGGGACTCATCTGGGCAGGGGTCTTGTGAGGAGGAAGAGGAAAGCAAACCGAGGTGACGGAACACGTTCACTCATCAGCTGCTCCTTGTTTTAGTCTCCAAAGCGTGCCGGAGAAGAAGCGCCTGACAGCACGCAGCCTCCGCTGCTGTGGGCTGCGCTGGCAGAAGACCGGGAGCTTAAAGAGATCGCTGAGGCCGTGGTCCAGGAAGTGCTGGAGCGGGTGAAGGCGCTGGATCAGTCCGTGCACGTCTTAAGGAGGAGGGCTCCCCGTGAGGTCAGCGGAAGGTTGTTTGCCAGTGCCAGAGAGGCAGAGCCTTTGGACGCTTCTCCTGCGGATCGCCGGGACGAAATTGGACTGGCGGCTCGAGAGATTGTGACGACCGTGTTGGAGAGCTTTGGGGAGCATTTGCTATCCAGCACGTCCGATGCAGCTGAGCCAGGGCCGGCAGCCGGGCAGAAGAATCTCTCGGAGCTCACTGCCGGAAGAGCCCCCCGAGCGGGCAGATCCGGAGAAGAGAGCGGGAGGGAGGCGGAACTAGCAGCTTCCGACAGAGCGTCTTCGCAGTCTTCTGTTGACAAAATGACCAAAGAGGCTGTTGAAAGAGTTAGCTCCACCTTGTCATCCTTTGTGGCTTCTCAGTTGGAAGAGGACTTTTGCTGTCGGTTTTCTGAGATCGTGACGCTTCAGGGCGTGACAGGAGGACAAGGATCACCCAGGGCATCGGAACGTCAAATCCCAGGAGCGGGCACGAGAACAAAGTTGCCCGTGTTGCAACCACTGCGGAACGCTGCTGCTGTCTCACGCGTGAGTCACGAGATTGCCGAGGAGAGCATCCAAAAAGCCGTCGCCAGAGTTCAGCAGCTGGACGCAGAATTGGTCGGGTATGCCAGAAGGATTGTCCTTGACGTTCTGGAAGCCGCGAAGAAGTTGTTAGAGGAAGAAAGGAAGTGCAAGCCAACGTCGGAGAAGCTTCAACCGAGGAAGGTCTTGCCGCCTCTCAGCCTCCCTGCAATAGCCACGCCTTCGAAGGAAGCAGGACAATTCAAAGAGGAGAGTTCACGTACTCTCCTCCCATCTCTCCTCCGAGGCGCTGAGCAAGGTGCTCGCCGGCCAACAGGCGGCCTTCGGAAGTCCCAGGACTACACCTCCGGAGCCGGAGCAAGGTCTTCAGTGCCCGCGGGGGAAACTGGGCGTATACTCGGGCCAGGGAGCACCGCAGGCACCCTCCCCTCCACGGGCCCGCAGTTTGCAAGGCAGCCCACGCCTCCGGCGGGCCCGAAGCCCCCTACCCAGGCAGGAGCGCGGCGCAGACCAGTGCGTTTAAAGCTTTTGCTGGAGGAGCCCATGCAGCCCGAGTCATTAAAGAGGGCGGTAGCTGGGAGCCTTGTGGAGGGTGTCCTGAGGAGGCGTGCGGCTCCAGGGCCACAGAGTCCCCGGGCAGCTTTGCCGGGCAGAGAATAAAGAGTTTTTCTCCCAAGGGCTTGCTTGTGCCTACATTTATTCACGCCGGGCCACACTGTGTCTGGGCATTTTCCCTGCAATGTTTTTGCCTCGTCCTCCTCCCTCCTGCAGCCTTGGTCAGGCTACGACCCGGTTTTACGGGGAGCCTTAAGTGGGGCAGCGAAAAGCAGCCAAAGTTTTTTGCCTTGTTTAGGGAGCTTTGCGGCCGGGCTGTCGGAAGGGCTGGTCCACCTCTGTAGCGCTGTACCTCACGCCTTACGTGAGTCCCATATGTAGGTGCTGTTGGAAACGGAGGTTCTAGTTTGGCGAAGGCTGCATCACTGGCCTTCAGCTCAAATGGAGGCGAACAAACAGCACTGCTCCTCGTGCTGAGCTCCACGACTCCCACGAACGTGACCCGCAGTGTTTGTCTGAGGCGTAACCGCTGCGCTCAACGCTCCGGAGTGGAGCTCGCCCCCAGCACGCGGCAGCAGGGATCTCTAGGCACGGCCAGCCAGGCAGCCTCGAGGGATGCTGCGGGCAGCCCCGGCCAGCGCTGCAAGGTGCCCGGAGGCCGCGCAGCCCGATGGACGCAGTGCGAGAGCCGAGTTTCGGGAGAGGAGGCTGCGAGGGGTCGGTGTGTGGCGGTGCTGCTGGTGCCTGCCTCGACGCCGCGGACGGCAAGGACGCTGTCCCTGATGTCCCCGACAGCCGCAGCTTGACTGCCCTCGTCCGTGAGCTCCCCGACCTCTCTGAGTACGTGGCAGAGGGCAGCTGCCCCAAGGACTGAGTGGTGGTGGTGGCGGCGGCGGGGCTGGGGGACAGCGAGGGCACCGTCGCCGATGTCCCGGACGGTCTCGCCAGCACCGCCTTCCTCAAACAGCTGCCCGGCTTCTTGGAGCGTGGGGTGGAGGGCGAGTGCCTCAGAGACCGAGCGGCGGGTGGCGACGCTGGGCGACATCGACCCCTTCTAGGGGGGTGGCGACGTCCCCCTTGCTGGGACCCCAGGAGGAAGCAGGATGCGGTCGTGGCGGTCCTCCCGGCCTGGCTGCCAGTGAGTCTCGTGGAGCCTTCTCAGGAGAGTGCCATGGCGACTCGAGAGGAGAGTCCTGTGAAGAGTCCCCTGAAGGGTCTCTTGGAGGGTCCCCCCGAAGGACTTTTAAACTGACTTTTTCTATGTCGCCGTGTATTTAGTTCGCTGTCCCTATTTTTAAATTTTTTTCCCCGTCTGTCCTGTACGCCGCTGCTTTTTAAATTTTCGCTCTGCGTCTACTTTTATCCAGTTCAAAGTCTTTGCTTTTAAATTTTTTGCTGCCTGTCCTGTACCCCGTCGCTTTTCCAAATTTTCTTTCTATGTCTCCGGGCAGCACGACGACACGACAACGCGTCGTCGCGGCAACGTGATGACGCGACAATGCGGTGGCACGACATCGTGATGATGCAACAATGTGCGGTCGCCCTATAAAGCCGCTCGCTGGGAGACTGGCTGTGGTGGCCGCAGCTGGGTGCCTCTGGAGTGAGAGGTGCCAGCGCAGGGTCACAGCTCCAGGAGAGCTCTTGGAAGGAGCCATGGAGCACCGTCTCACTGCTGGCGTTGGAAACGTAGATGCCCTGCTGAGCGCAGCGGGGACGAGGGGAGAGGTGAGTGAGCAACGGGCCGGTGGCGAGGGCTCAGCCCAGGAGCCTGGGACATGCAGGGCTGCTCTGGGGCCTCGGGGCGTGCCAGGGGAGCTGGGAGGGATGCAGAGGTGGTCGGGCCGGGGAGAGTTTGCAGGGAGTCCTGCCTCTGTGCCCAGCCTGGCTTACGGCTGAGCGGGGTGGGAGGGGTTGGCGCAAAAGGACGCGGACGTGGGCTGAGGAAGGGACGGGAGTTGCGGGGACGGGGGGCGAGGAAGCCGAGAGCAGCTTTCGTCTGGGCCGCTCTTGGTGCTGCCCTTGGTCGGAGTCTTCCGAGAGCCTTTCTGGCAACTGCGGTGCAGGCGGCTTATGGAGAAAGTGCCTGAGTGCCCATGAGTGTGTGTCTCTCTCTCTAGCTTGGGAACAGGAGATGGCCACTGGCAGAAGGAGGTGCTGGGCTGCTGGACCTCCCGCTTGGGGTCAAGATGCCCGTGCTGCCCGGCTCCAAGCCTGTCTTCTGCAGGACAAAGCTCGGGGAAAAGGTAAAGGAAGGGGAAAGGGGTTAGAAAAGCCCTCCTCTCTCACGGGGGTCCCCGTCCTTCAAAGAAGTCCTTGCGGCCACCTGCTCTACAGCGGGCGCTGCAGCCCTTCAGTCTGGCAGCGCCGGGGAGCGGAGGAAAGCTCCTGGCTCCCTGGCGCGGAGACAAAAAAGGCGGACTTGTCAGCTTTCTGGGCCGGTTTCTGGCACCGTGCGAGCGTGCGGCGGGGGCCCTTGCCTGCAGCAGGCGGCAGTGTGCCCGAGTGCCGGGGCAGCGTGCCCTTCCGGCTCATCCAGCCCTGTTGAGCCGGGCCCCGGGGCGCTCTTGAGGGAGAGTCCAACCTTCTCCTGCTTGCCTTGTTGGCGTATTTGGAGAAGCTCGGGCTTCTCTGCTTGGGGAGCGCACGCAGTGTCCTCCTGCTCCAGCCTGCGGTGCATTTTCCCCAGGGCAGAGACTTGCTGGAGGCAGAGTTAGTTGACACACCCCTTGGGCCTGCCTAACCCCAAGGAGACTGTTTTCAGTGCGTTATGCATTTGCTGCGTTTGAACCGCCGGGCTTGAACTTTTCACTCTGAAGGTTCATTTCTGTTGTGGCAAGGTGTGCAGTTTTTCCCGGTGACCTAAGATGCCTCCTTTGCTGGTGGGGTGTGTCTTCTCTCCCCCGGCCCGGCCCGGCCCGGCCCGGCCCAGCCTAGGCCAGTGCAGCCTGGGCGTGCGGTCTGGCTGGGGCGTTCTCTGTGCCTTCGGAAGGATGGAGAAGAGTGTTGGTCTTCAAACTACCTTTACCTTTTCACAAGTACCGCTCGGCACCTCTTTGCTGCTCTCCCCTGCCTCCTTGCGTACTCTGGAAAACGTCTCTTACAGCTTCACCAGCCCTCTGGTTACTTCAATCTGGGAGATCCGTACTGCCGCCTGCTGAGCACAGAGTACAACAGCCTGCATGACCCACACCTGCGGGCCTACCACAAACGCAAGGACAACCTGCGGAGGCTGAAGAGAGAGGGCTACATCACCAGTGATGGCCAAGTAGGTTTGGACGTCGGGCTGATAAAAACAGCCCTCATGGAGCGGGATTCCCCAGAGCGCTTGCCGCAGCCGCCTGTTGCTGGCGGAGGGCACAGGGCTGCGGGGCTGGTTTCCCCGGGAGCAGAAGTAGCGCCAGCGTCCCTCTGGCCGTTGCCGCTCCTGCTCTTCTCAGGCTGCCCTGCGCTGCCTGAGCGGTGAGGAGGCAGCCGGGGCGAGGCCTGGCGCCGGGGCGAGGAGCACCGGTCGGCCCTGGCAGGGCGGGAGGCAGGGGCCCCGCCACCGGGGAAGGGAGGGTGTGCAGCGTTGCAGCTCCCCTCCCGCTGGGTTTGGGCTGCTTTGGGGAAGGCAGTCTACGTAGCTGGCTTGAGGGTTCTTGGGGGATGTCTCTCCATAGGTGGTTTGCACTCTGAAGGAGTTCAATGAGTACAGGCAGTATCTGACCACGCTCAAGCTGGAGGCAGAGAAGATGTTCGTGCGAGAGGAGGTAGGCAAAGCGCAGCGTTCGTGGACGCCTGTCAGGGGCCGGGTGCCGAGGGCCGGGGCTTTACTTGCAGCGTCTCGGGGAGGGGAGGCGGTCGGTGCGGAAGAGGTGAGGCCTGTGCTGCTGGGCCGGGCGTTGTGGCGGGGAAAAGAGTCCTGGGCTGCAAGCTGAGCTAGCGCAGGGCGCGGGGGTGGGCACGGGCAGGAAGGTCACGTGCGAGCACGCAGAGTCCCGAGGGAAGCTGTTGTGGTTTAAGCCGGCAGGCGGCTAAACGCCACGCAGCCGTTCGCTCCCTCTCCCTCTCCCCGGTGGGATGGGGGAGAGAATCGGAAAGAACAAAAGTAAAACGCGTGGGCTGAGATAAAGACAGTTCAATAGGGCAGAAAAGGCAGGGCAAATCGTAGTAGTAGTAGCAGTAATAATAATAATAATAATAATAATAATAATAATAATATACCAAATAAGTGACGCTCACAATGCACCATCGCTCACCAGCCGGTGAGCGATACCCAGCCAGTTCCGGAGCAGCGATCGCTGCCCCCGCCCCGGTCAACTCCCCCGCCAAGTTTATATACTGAGTGTGACGTCGTATGGTATGGAATACTCCTCTGGTCAGTTTGGGTGAGCTGTCCTGGCTGTGGTCCCTCCCGGCCTCTCGTGCACCTGGCAGAGCATGGGAAGCGAAAACGTCCTTGACTAGTATAAACAGTACTTAGCAACAACTAAAAGAGCAGTGTGTTACCAACGTTATTTTCATACTAAATCCAAAAGACAGCGCTATACCAGCTACGAGGAAGAAAACTAACTCTATCCCAGCTGAAACCAGGAGAGAAGCATTTCTCTTCTGCCCTCGTTGCGTGGCTGAAGCAGAGCGCTGTCCTGGGCCTACGCGACGCCTGAGCAGGCAGGGGCGTGAGCGCTTGTCCAGGCAACAGCAAGCCACAACCTGGTGTCGCCTTTCAGACAAAGCTCCGGCGAGACCTGGCCAAGTTAGAGGGTGCCTCCGAACTGCCGGGAGGGACTGACGTTTCTCGCCTGCGAGAGTGGCTGCTGCAGGAGCAAAGCAAGAGTTTGCCAGGTGACGAGAGGAAGAGGAGGCAGAGGTAAGAAAAGGCCAAGTACCGCTTGCTCTTGAAGGGGGCCCATGGTCCGCGAGAGAAGTCGCGGAGCCTCATGTTCCAGTTAACCAACAAACAGAGCCCAGCGGTGGAAGGAGCCGGTGCCGGCTGCGAACGCGTTGGCGCAGTCTGTGTTTGGAGCCTTGGACAGGCAGCTGGAAGCTGCTGCGGGGACTGCTGGGGCAAAGCAACCCGGAGCGGGACGATGGGAGTGCCTGGGCAAGACGGACAGAGTGGCTCCTCCTCAGCTGCCTTCCTTTCTCTTGACAGGCATCTCGCTGTGATCCAGAAGCGGATTGAAAGACTGGAGGCTCTTGAAAAAGAGCAACGCCTCCTCCAGCAGGCCGAGTGCCAGCAGCAGCAGCAGCAGCAGCAGCAGCAGCAGCAGCAGCAGGAGGAGGAGGCGGCAAAGGGAAAGCGGAGAGAGCCAGGCACCCAGAGCAGCTCCGGAAAGTCCGCTCTCGAAGGGAGGCCGGTGAGTAGGAGCCGGGTGGATGCTGGGGGCCGCCTCCGCTGTGCGGTAGCGCGTTGGTACCCGGGCCTCGGGAAAGGGTGCTGCCACACACGCAGCCGCCTGGGGCTTGCGAGCGGTGCTTGGCTGCTCAGTTGCGGAGGCGGCGGTGGCTGGCTGGTGTGCGACGTGTCCTCGTCTGAGGGCGGCTGTCAGAGACCAAGCAGCGGGCGCTTTGCTTCCTGTGTGTCTCGGACACGAGGCACTAGCCCTTTTTGAGGCCAAAGTGTGCCTGGGCACTCGCAGTGGCCGCTTCTGCGCAGGGACCGGCACGTTTAGCATGAACCTGTGAGCTGCGCTGCGCTGAACGGCCACGCGGTCCATGGTGCTGGTTTTGCGTCGGGTTGAAAAGCTGTGGCTTTCGTGCAAAGACTTCCGCATCCGAAGACGCGGCGTCCCTGAACCTCGACGGTGCCAGTGCTTGGCCATTTGTGGGCTGGTTTTCTCTGTGAGGAGGTCTTAATGATTAGCTGAGCGGAGAGCCTGCTGCTGCCCAGTTCTCATCAGTGGTGGGGGCCCGTTAAGCGGTGCCCGGCTCCATCCCCTGCAACAGCCCCTCGGGAAGCATTTCCGGATAGTGCGGGGTGGTACCTATGGCGGCGTGAAGGGTTAAGCTCCTTCTGCCGTGGCAGTCAGGCTGTCAAGCTACTGTAAAAGAGCAAGTGACGGGAGAGGACAATTTCAGGCTGCTGCCTGTCTCTGTTCTTGACTTGGGACTCCTTCCCCGCTTTGCACGAGGCTGTCAGCCCGCGGTGGAGTGCGTCCTGTCCCAAGGGCATTTCCTTGGGCTGGCAGACAACAGCCAGGTGCCACGAGAAAAAGCCTCGTTTCCTTTTCTGCTCTCAAAACAGCCGTTCTTGGCATCCGGCCTCGAAAAGCGGCAAACGCGCCACCCTCGTACAGGGCAGCAGTGCCCCGAGAGCGGCTGGGACCCGTGGCAAGAAGTGACCGGAGCAAAGAGCCTGGTCCGATACCTTCCACGGCTTTCCCTCCGCTACTCAACTGTGCCCAGCGCCTCCCGCGGCTGGAGCCAGCGAGCCCGTTGGAAGTAGCGGCCCCTGCGGGGCCCTGCTGTGCCCTGGGGCCTGTCCTCCGGCCACGATCAGCGGTACCCAGGCAGCCACTAGCTTCCAGTTCAGGGCCCGTGGCACCTGGTTCGCCATGCCGAGGTCCGGGGGGGGGGGGGGGCGCTACGGCGCCCTTTGCTCTAAGCCAAATGGCACCTGCTTGATTCTGGGACGTGCCCACAACACTTGGCTCCTGGCCGCGGGAGACCAGAAACCTCCGTGTGCCAGGTGGCCTACAGAGAAACCAGAGTTTTTTGAGCTTGACTGCTAGGGACTCATCTGGGCAGGGGTCTTGTGAGGAGGAAGAGGAAAGCAAACCGAGGTGACGGAACACGTTCACTCATCAGCTGCTCCTTGTTTTAGTCTCCAAAGCGTGCCGGAGAAGAAGCGCCTGACAGCACGCAGCCTCCGCTGCTGTGGGCTGCGCTGGCAGAAGACCGGGAGCTTAAAGAGATCGCTGAGGCCGTGGTCCAGGAAGTGCTGGAGCGGGTGAAGGCGCTGGATCAGTCCGTGCACGTCTTAAGGAGGAGGGCTCCCCGTGAGGTCAGCGGAAGGTTGTTTGCCAGTGCCAGAGAGGCAGAGCCTTTGGACGCTTCTCCTGCGGATCGCCGGGACGAAATTGGACTGGCGGCTCGAGAGATTGTGACGACCGTGTTGGAGAGCTTTGGGGAGCATTTGCTATCCAGCACGTCCGATGCAGCTGAGCCAGGGCCGGCAGCCGGGCAGAAGAATCTCTCGGAGCTCACTGCCGGAAGAGCCCCCCGAGCGGGCAGATCCGGAGAAGAGAGCGGGAGGGAGGCGGAACTAGCAGCTTCCGACAGAGCGTCTTCGCAGTCTTCTGTTGACAAAATGACCAAAGAGGCTGTTGAAAGAGTTAGCTCCACCTTGTCATCCTTTGTGGCTTCTCAGTTGGAAGAGGACTTTTGCTGTCGGTTTTCTGAGATCGTGACGCTTCAGGGCGTGACAGGAGGACAAGGATCACCCAGGGCATCGGAACGTCAAATCCCAGGAGCGGGCACGAGAACAAAGTTGCCCGTGTTGCAACCACTGCGGAACGCTGCTGCTGTCTCACGCGTGAGTCACGAGATTGCCGAGGAGAGCATCCAAAAAGCCGTCGCCAGAGTTCAGCAGCTGGACGCAGAATTGGTCGGGTATGCCAGAAGGATTGTCCTTGACGTTCTGGAAGCCGCGAAGAAGTTGTTAGAGGAAGAAAGGAAGTGCAAGCCAACGTCGGAGAAGCTTCAACCGAGGAAGGTCTTGCCGCCTCTCAGCCTCCCTGCAATAGCCACGCCTTCGAAGGAAGCAGGACAATTCAAAGAGGAGAGTTCACGTACTCTCCTCCCATCTCTCCTCCGAGGCGCTGAGCAAGGTGCTCGCCGGCCAACAGGCGGCCTTCGGAAGTCCCAGGACTACACCTCCGGAGCCGGAGCAAGGTCTTCAGTGCCCGCGGGGGAAACTGGGCGTATACTCGGGCCAGGGAGCACCGCAGGCACCCTCCCCTCCACGGGCCCGCAGTTTGCAAGGCAGCCCACGCCTCCGGCGGGCCCGAAGCCCCCTACCCAGGCAGGAGCGCGGCGCAGACCAGTGCGTTTAAAGCTTTTGCTGGAGGAGCCCATGCAGCCCGAGTCATTAAAGAGGGCGGTAGCTGGGAGCCTTGTGGAGGGTGTCCTGAGGAGGCGTGCGGCTCCAGGGCCACAGAGTCCCCGGGCAGCTTTGCCGGGCAGAGAATAAAGAGTTTTTCTCCCAAGGGCTTGCTTGTGCCTACATTTATTCACGCCGGGCCACACTGTGTCTGGGCATTTTCCCTGCAATGTTTTTGCCTCGTCCTCCTCCCTCCTGCAGCCTTGGTCAGGCTACGACCCGGTTTTACGGGGAGCCTTAAGTGGGGCAGCGAAAAGCAGCCAAAGTTTTTTGCCTTGTTTAGGGAGCTTTGCGGCCGGGCTGTCGGAAGGGCTGGTCCACCTCTGTAGCGCTGTACCTCACGCCTTACGTGAGTCCCATATGTAGGTGCTGTTGGAAACGGAGGTTCTAGTTCGGCGAAGGCTGCATCACTGGCCTTCAGCTCAAATGGAGGCGAACAAACAGCACTGCTCCTCGTGCTGAGCTCCACGACTCCCACGAACGTGACCCGCAGTGTTTGTCTGAGGCGTAACCGCTGCGCTCAAACCGCTCCGGAGTGGAGCTCGCCCCCAGCACGCGGCAGCAGGGATCTCTAGGCACGGCCAGCCAGGCAGCCTCGAGGGATGCTGCGGGCAGCCCCGGCCAGCGCTGCAAGGTGCCCGGAGGCCGCGCAGCCCGATGGACGCAGTGCGAGAGCCGAGTTTCGGGAGAGGAGGCTGCGAGGGGTCGGTGTGGCGGTGCTGCTGGTGCCTGCCTCGACGCCGCGGACGGCAAGGACGCTGTCCCTGATGTCCCCGACAGCCGCAGCTTGACTGCCCTCGTCCGTGAGCTCCCCGACCTCTCTGAGTACGTGGCAGAGGGCAGCTGCCCCAAGGACTGAGTGGTGGTGGTGGCGGCGGCGGGGCTGGGGGACAGCGAGGGCACCGTCGCCGATGTCCCGGACGGTCTCGCCAGCACCGCCTTCCTCAAACAGCTGCCCGGCTTCTTGGAGCGTGGGGTGGAGGGCGAGTGCCTCAGAGACCGAGCGGCGGTGGCGACGCTGGGCGACATCGACCCCTTCTAGGGGGTGGCGACGTCCCCCTTGCTGGGACCCCAGGAGGAAGCAGGATGCGGTCGTGGCGGTCCTCCCGGCCTGGCTGCCAGTGAGTCTCGTGGAGCCTTCTCAGGAGAGTGCCATGGCGACTCGAGAGGAGAGTCCTGTGAAGAGTCCCCTGAAGGGTCTCTTGGAGGGTCCCCCCGAAGGACTTTTAAACTGACTTTTTCTATGTCGCCGTGTATTTAGTTCGCTGTCCCTATTTTTAAATTTTTTTCCCCGTCTGTCCTGTACGCCGCTGCTTTTTAAATTTTCGCTCTGCGTCTACTTTTATCCAGTTCAAAGTCTTTGCTTTTAAATTTTTTGCTGCCTGTCCTGTACCCCGTCGCTTTTCCAAATTTTCTTTCTATGTCTCCGGGCAGCACGACGACACGACAACGCGTCGTCGCGGCAACGTGATGACGCGACAATGCGGTGGCACGACATCGTGATGATGCAACAATGTGCGGTCGCCCTATAAAGCCGCTCGCTGGGAGACTGGCTGTGGTGGCCGCAGCTGGGTGCCTCTGGAGTGAGAGGTGCCAGCGCAGGGTCACAGCTCCAGGAGAGCTCTTGGAAGGAGCCATGGAGCACCGTCTCACTGCTGGCGTTGGAAACGTAGATGCCCTGCTGAGCGCAGCGGGGACGAGGGGAGAGGTGAGTGAGCAACGGGCCGGTGGCGAGGGCTCAGCCCAGGAGCCTGGGACATGCAGGGCTGCTCTGGGGCCTCGGGGCGTGCCAGGGGAGCTGGGAGGGATGCAGAGGTGGTCGGGCCGGGGAGAGTTTGCAGGGAGTCCTGCCTCTGTGCCCAGCCTGGCTTACGGCTGAGCGGGTGGGAGGGGTTGGCGCAAAAGGACGCGGACGTGGGCTGAGGAAGGGACGGGAGTTGCGGGGACGGGGGCGAGGAAGCCGAGAGCAGCTTTCGTCTGGGCCGCTCTTGGTGCTGCCCTTGGTCGGAGTCTTCCGAGAGCCTTTCTGGCAACTGCGGTGCAGGCGGCTTATGGAGAAAGTGCCTGAGTGCCCATGAGTGTGTGTCTCTCTCTCTAGCTTGGGAACAGGAGATGGCCACTGGCAGAAGGAGGTGCTGGGCTGCTGGACCTCCCGCTTGGGGTCAAGATGCCCGTGCTGCCCGGCTCCAAGCCTGTCTTCTGCAGGACAAAGCTCGGGGAAAAGGTAAAGGAAGGGGAAAGGGGTTAGAAAAGCCCTCCTCTCTCACGGGGGTCCCCGTCCTTCAAAGAAGTCCTTGCGGCCACCTGCTCTACAGCGGGCGCTGCAGCCCTTCAGTCTGGCAGCGCCGGGGAGCGGAGGAAAGCTCCTGGCTCCCTGGCGCGGAGACAAAAAAGGCGGACTTGTCAGCTTTCTGGGCCGGTTTCTGGCACCGTGCGAGCGTGCGGCGGGGGCCCTTGCCTGCAGCAGGCGGCAGTGTGCCCGAGTGCCGGGGCAGCGTGCCCTTCCGGCTCATCCAGCCCTGTTGAGCCGGGCCCCGGGGCGCTCTTGAGGGAGAGTCCAACCTTCTCCTGCTTGCCTTGTTGGCGTATTTGGAGAAGCTCGGGCTTCTCTGCTTGGGGAGCGCACGCAGTGTCCTCCTGCTCCAGCCTGCGGTGCATTTTCCCCAGGGCAGAGACTTGCTGGAGGCAGAGTTAGTTGACACACCCCTTGGGCCTGCCTAACCCCAAGGAGACTGTTTTCAGTGCGTTATGCATTTGCTGCGTTTGAACCGCCGGGCTTGAACTTTTCACTCTGAAGGTTCATTTCTGTTGTGGCAAGGTGTGCAGTTTTTCCCGGTGACCTAAGATGCCTCCTTTGCTGGTGGGGTGTGTCTTCTCTCCCCCGGCCCGGCCCGGCCCGGCCCGGCCCAGCCTAGGCCAGTGCAGCCTGGGCGTGCGGTCTGGCTGGGGCGTTCTCTGTGCCTTCGGAAGGATGGAGAAGAGTGTTGGTCTTCAAACTACCTTTACCTTTTCACAAGTACCGCTCGGCACCTCTTTGCTGCTCTCCCCTGCCTCCTTGCGTACTCTGGAAAACGTCTCTTACAGCTTCACCAGCCCTCTGGTTACTTCAATCTGGGAGATCCGTACTGCCGCCTGCTGAGCACAGAGTACAACAGCCTGCATGACCCACACCTGCGGGCCTACCACAAACGCAAGGACAACCTGCGGAGGCTGAAGAGAGAGGGCTACATCACCAGTGATGGCCAAGTAGGTTTGGACGTCGGGCTGATAAAAACAGCCCTCATGGAGCGGGATTCCCCAGAGCGCTTGCCGCAGCCGCCTGTTGCTGGCGGAGGGCACAGGGCTGCGGGGCTGGTTTCCCCGGGAGCAGAAGTAGCGCCAGCGTCCCTCTGGCCGTTGCCGCTCCTGCTCTTCTCAGGCTGCCCTGCGCTGCCTGAGCGGTGAGGAGGCAGCCGGGGCGAGGCCTGGCGCCGGGGCGAGGAGCACCGGTCGGCCCTGGCAGGGCGGGAGGCAGGGGCCCCGCCACCGGGGAAGGGAGGGTGTGCAGCGTTGCAGCTCCCCTCCCGCTGGGTTTGGGCTGCTTTGGGGAAGGCAGTCTACGTAGCTGGCTTGAGGGTTCTTGGGGGATGTCTCTCCATAGGTGGTTTGCACTCTGAAGGAGTTCAATGAGTACAGGCAGTATCTGACCACGCTCAAGCTGGAGGCAGAGAAGATGTTCGTGCGAGAGGAGGTAGGCAAAGCGCAGCGTTCGTGGACGCCTGTCAGGGGCCGGGTGCCGAGGGCCGGGGCTTTACTTGCAGCGTCTCGGGGAGGGGAGGCGGTCGGTGCGGAAGAGGTGAGGCCTGTGCTGCTGGGCCGGGCGTTGTGGCGGGGAAAAGAGTCCTGGGCTGCAAGCTGAGCTAGCGCAGGGCGCGGGGGTGGGCACGGGCAGGAAGGTCACGTGCGAGCACGCAGAGTCCCGAGGGAAGCTGTTGTGGTTTAAGCCGGCAGGCGGCTAAACGCCACGCAGCCGTTCGCTCCCTCTCCCTCTCCCCGGTGGGATGGGGGAGAGAATCGGAAAGAACAAAAGTAAAACGCGTGGGCTGAGATAAAGACAGTTCAATAGGGCAGAAAAGGCAGGGCAAATCGTAGTAGTAGTAGCAGTAATAATAATAATAATAATAATAATAATAATAATAATAATATACCAAATAAGTGACGCTCACAATGCACCATCGCTCACCAGCCGGTGAGCGATACCCAGCCAGTTCCGGAGCAGCGATCGCTGCCCCCGCCCCGGTCAACTCCCCCGCCAAGTTTATATACTGAGTGTGACGTCGTATGGTATGGAATACTCCTCTGGTCAGTTTGGGTGAGCTGTCCTGGCTGTGGTCCCTCCCGGCCTCTCGTGCACCTGGCAGAGCATGGGAAGCGAAGACGTCCTTGACTAGTATAAACAGTACTTAGCAACAACTAAAAGAGCAGTGTGTTACCAACGTTATTTTCATACTAAATCCAAAAGACAGCGCTATACCAGCTACGAGGAAGAAAACTAACTCTATCCCAGCTGAAACCAGGAGAGAAGCATTTCTCTTCTGCCCTCGTTGCGTGGCTGAAGCAGAGCGCTGTCCTGGGCCTACGCGACGCCTGAGCAGGCAGGGGCGTGAGCGCTTGTCCAGGCAACAGCAAGCCACAACCTGGTGTCGCCTTTCAGACAAAGCTCCGGCGAGACCTGGCCAAGTTAGAGGGTGCCTCCGAACTGCCGGGAGGGACTGACGTTTCTCGCCTGCGAGAGTGGCTGCTGCAGGAGCAAAGCAAGAGTTTGCCAGGTGACGAGAGGAAGAGGAGGCAGAGGTAAGAAAAGGCCAAGTACCGCTTGCTCTTGAAGGGGGCCCATGGTCCGCGAGAGAAGTCGCGGAGCCTCATGTTCCAGTTAACCAACAAACAGAGCCCAGCGGTGGAAGGAGCCGGTGCCGGCTGCGAACGCGTTGGCGCAGTCTGTGTTTGGAGCCTTGGACAGGCAGCTGGAAGCTGCTGCGGGGACTGCTGGGGCAAAGCAACCCGGAGCGGGACGATGGGAGTGCCTGGGCAAGACGGACAGAGTGGCTCCTCCTCAGCTGCCTTCCTTTCTCTTGACAGGCATCTCGCTGTGATCCAGAAGCGGATTGAAAGACTGGAGGCTCTTGAAAAAGAGCAACGCCTCCTCCAGCAGGCCGAGTGCCAGCAGCAGCAGCAGCAGCAGCAGCAGCAGCAGCAGCAGGAGGAGGAGGCGGCAAAGGGAAAGCGGAGAGAGCCAGGCACCCAGAGCAGCTCCGGAAAGTCTGCTCTCGAAGGGAGGCCGGTGAGTAGGAGCCGGGTGGATGCTGGGGGCCGCCTCCGCTGTGCGGTAGCGCGTTGGTACCCGGGCCTCGGGAAAGGGTGCTGCCACACACGCAGCCGCCTGGGGCTTGCGAGCGGTGCTTGGCTGCTCAGTTGCGGAGGCGGCGGTGGCTGGCTGGTGTGCGACGTGTCCTCGTCTGAGGGCGGCTGTCAGAGACCAAGCAGCGGGCGCTTTGCTTCCTGTGTGTCTCGGACACGAGGCACTAGCCCTTTTTGAGGCCAAAGTGTGCCTGGGCACTCGCAGTGGCCGCTTCTGCGCAGGGACCGGCACGTTTAGCATGAACCTGTGAGCTGCGCTGCGCTGAACGGCCACGCGGTCCATGGTGCTGGTTTTGCGTCGGGTTGAAAAGCTGTGGCTTTCGTGCAAAGACTTCCGCATCCGAAGACGCGGCGTCCCTGAACCTCGACGGTGCCAGTGCTTGGCCATTTGTGGGCTGGTTTTCTCTGTGAGGAGGTCTTAATGATTAGCTGAGCGGAGAGCCTGCTGCTGCCCAGTTCTCATCAGTGGTGGGGGCCCGTTAAGCGGTGCCCGGCTCCATCCCCTGCAACAGCCCCTCGGGAAGCATTTCCGGATAGTGCGGGGTGGTACCTATGGCGGCGTGAAGGGTTAAGCTCCTTCTGCCGTGGCAGTCAGGCTGTCAAGCTACTGTAAAAGAGCAAGTGACGGGAGAGGACAATTTCAGGCTGCTGCCTGTCTCTGTTCTTGACTTGGGACTCCTTCCCCGCTTTGCACGAGGCTGTCAGCCCGCGGTGGAGTGCGTCCTGTCCCAAGGGCATTTCCTTGGGCTGGCAGACAACAGCCAGGTGCCACGAGAAAAAGCCTCGTTTCCTTTTCTGCTCTCAAAACAGCCGTTCTTGGCATCCGGCCTCGAAAAGCGGCAAACGCGCCACCCTCGTACAGGGCAGCAGTGCCCCGAGAGCGGCTGGGACCCGTGGCAAGAAGTGACCGGAGCAAAGAGCCTGGTCCGATACCTTCCACGGCTTTCCCTCCGCTACTCAACTGTGCCCAGCGCCTCCCGCGGCTGGAGCCAGCGAGCCCGTTGGAAGTAGCGGCCCCTGCGGGGCCCTGCTGTGCCCTGGGGCCTGTCCTCCGGCCACGATCAGCGGTACCCAGGCAGCCACTAGCTTCCAGTTCAGGGCCCGTGGCACCTGGTTCGCCATGCCGAGGTCCGGGGGGGGGGGGGGGGGGGGGGGGGGCGCTACGGCGCCCTTTGCTCTAAGCCAAATGGCACCTGCTTGATTCTGGGACGTGCCCACAACACTTGGCTCCTGGCCGCGGGAGACCAGAAACCTCCGTGTGCCAGGTGGCCTACAGAGAAACCAGAGTTTTTTGAGCTTGACTGCTAGGGACTCATCTGGGCAGGGGTCTTGTGAGGAGGAAGAGGAAAGCAAACCGAGGTGACGGAACACGTTCACTCATCAGCTGCTCCTTGTTTTAGTCTCCAAAGCGTGCCGGAGAAGAAGCGCCTGACAGCACGCAGCCTCCGCTGCTGTGGGCTGCGCTGGCAGAAGACCGGGAGCTTAAAGAGATCGCTGAGGCCGTGGTCCAGGAAGTGCTGGAGCGGGTGAAGGCGCTGGATCAGTCCGTGCACGTCTTAAGGAGGAGGGCTCCCCGTGAGGTCAGCGGAAGGTTGTTTGCCAGTGCCAGAGAGGCAGAGCCTTTGGACGCTTCTCCTGCGGATCGCCGGGACGAAATTGGACTGGCGGCTCGAGAGATTGTGACGACCGTGTTGGAGAGCTTTGGGGAGCATTTGCTATCCAGCACGTCCGATGCAGCTGAGCCAGGGCCGGCAGCCGGGCAGAAGAATCTCTCGGAGCTCACTGCCGGAAGAGCCCCCCCGAGCGGGCAGATCCGGAGAAGAGAGCGGGAGGGAGGCGGAACTAGCAGCTTCCGACAGAGCGTCTTCGCAGTCTTCTGTTGACAAAATGACCAAAGAGGCTGTTGAAAGAGTTAGCTCCACCTTGTCATCCTTTGTGGCTTCTCAGTTGGAAGAGGACTTTTGCTGTCGGTTTTCTGAGATCGTGACGCTTCAGGGCGTGACAGGAGGACAAGGATCACCCAGGGCATCGGAACGTCAAATCCCAGGAGCGGGCACGAGAACAAAGTTGCCCGTGTTGCAACCACTGCGGAACGCTGCTGCTGTCTCACGTGTGAGTCACGAGATTGCCGAGGAGAGCATCCAAAAAGCCGTCGCCAGAGTTCAGCAGCTGGACGCAGAATTGGTCGGGTATGCCAGAAGGATTGTCCTTGACGTTCTGGAAGCCGCGAAGAAGTTGTTAGAGGAAGAAAGGAAGTGCAAGCCAACGTCGGAGAAGCTTCAACCGAGGAAGGTCTTGCCGCCTCTCAGCCTCCCTGCAATAGCCACGCCTTCGAAGGAAGCAGGACAATTCAAAGAGGAGAGTTCACGTACTCTCCTCCCATCTCTCCTCCGAGGCGCTGAGCAAGGTGCTCGCCGGCCAACAGGCGGCCTTCGGAAGTCCCAGGACTACACCTCCGGAGCCGGAGCAAGGTCTTCAGTGCCCGCGGGGGAAACTGGGCGTATACTCGGGCCAGGGAGCACCGCAGGCACCCTCCCCTCCACGGGCCCGCAGTTTGCAAGGCAGCCCACGCCTCCGGCGGGCCCGAAGCCCCCTACCCAGGCAGGAGCGCGGCGCAGACCAGTGCGTTTAAAGCTTTTGCTGGAGGAGCCCATGCAGCCCGAGTCATTAAAGAGGGCGGTAGCTGGGAGCCTTGTGGAGGGTGTCCTGAGGAGGCGTGCGGCTCCAGGGCCACAGAGTCCCCGGGCAGCTTTGCCGGGCAGAGAATAAAGAGTTTTTTCTCCCAAGGGCTTGCTTGTGCCTACATTTATTCACGCCGGGCCACACTGTGTCTGGGCATTTTCCCTGCAATGTTTTTGCCTCGTCCTCCTCCCTCCTGCAGCCTTGGTCAGGCTACGACCCGGTTTTACGGGGAGCCTTAAGTGGGGGCAGCGAAAAGCAGCCAAAGTTTTTTGCCTTGTTTAGGGAGCTTTGCGGCCGGGCTGTCGGAAGGGCTGGTCCACCTCTGTAGCGCTGTACCTCACGCCTTACGTGAGTCCCATATGTAGGTGCTGTTGGAAACGGAGGTTCTAGTTCGGCGAAGGCTGCATCACTGGCCTTCAGCTCAAATGGAGGCGAACAAACAGCACTGCTCCTCGTGCTGAGCTCCACGACTCCCACGAACGTGACCCGCAGTGTTTGTCTGAGGCGTAACCGCTGCGCTCAAACCGCTCCGGAGTGGAGCTCGCCCCCAGCACGCGGCAGCAGGGATCTCTAGGCACGGCCAGCCAGGCAGCCTCGAGGGATGCTGCGGGCAGCCCCGGCCAGCGCTGCAAGGTGCCCGGAGGCCGCGCAGCCCGATGGACGCAGTGCGAGAGCCGAGTTTCGGGAGAGGAGGCTGCGAGGGGTCGGGGTGTGGCGGTGCTGCTGGTGCCTGCCTCGACGCCGCGGACGGCAAGGACGCTGTCCCTGATGTCCCCGACAGCCGCAGCTTGACTGCCCTCGTCCGTGAGCTCCCCGACCTCTCTGAGTACGTGGCAGAGGGCAGCTGCCCCAAGGACTGAGTGGTGGTGGTGGCGGCGGGCGGGGCTGGGGGACAGCGAGGGCACCGTCGCCGATGTCCCGGACGGTCTCGCCAGCACCGCCTTCCTCAAACAGCTGCCCGGCTTCTTGGAGCGTGGGGTGGAGGGCGAGTGCCTCAGAGACCGAGCGGCGGGGTGGCGACGCTGGGCGACATCGACCCCTTCTAGGGGGGTGGCGACGTCCCCCTTGCTGGGACCCCAGGAGGAAGCAGGATGCGGTCGTGGCGGTCCTCCCGGCCTGGCTGCCAGTGAGTCTCGTGGAGCCTTCTCAGGAGAGTGCCATGGCGACTCGAGAGGAGAGTCCTGTGAAGAGTCCCCTGAAGGGTCTCTTGGAGGGTCCCCCCCGAAGGACTTTTAAACTGACTTTTTCTATGTCGCCGTGTATTTAGTTCGCTGTCCCTATTTTTAAATTTTTTTCCCCGTCTGTCCTGTACGCCGCTGCTTTTTAAATTTTCGCTCTGCGTCTACTTTTATCCAGTTCAAAGTCTTTGCTTTTAAATTTTTTGCTGCCTGTCCTGTACCCCGTCGCTTTTCCAAATTTTCTTTCTATGTCTCCGGGCAGCACGACGACACGACAACGCGTCGTCGCGGCAACGTGATGACGCGACAATGCGGTGGCACGACATCGTGATGATGCAACAATGTGCGGTCGCCCTATAAAGCCGCTCGCTGGGAGACTGGCTGTGGTGGCCGCAGCTGGGTGCCTCTGGAGTGAGAGGTGCCAGCGCAGGGTCACAGCTCCAGGAGAGCTCTTGGAAGGAGCCATGGAGCACCGTCTCACTGCTGGCGTTGGAAACGTAGATGCCCTGCTGAGCGCAGCGGGGACGAGGGGAGAGGTGAGTGAGCAACGGGCCGGTGGCGAGGGCTCAGCCCAGGAGCCTGGACATGCAGGGCTGCTCTGGGGCTCGGGGCGTGCCAGGGGAGCTGGGAGGGATGCAGAGGTGGTCGGCCGGGGAGAGTTTGCAGGGAGTCCTGCCTCTGTGCCCAGCCTGGCTTACGGCTGAGCGGGTGGGAGGGGTTGGCGCAAAAGGACGCGGACGTGGGGCTGAGGAAGGGACGGGAGTTGCGGGGACGGGGGCGAGGAAGCCGAGAGCAGCTTTCGTCTGGGCCGCTCTTGGTGCTGCCCTTGGTCGGAGTCTTCCGAGAGCCTTTCTGGCAACTGCGGTGCAGGCGGCTTATGGAGAAAGTGCCTGAGTGCCCATGAGTGTGTGTCTCTCTCTCTAGCTTGGGAACAGGAGATGGCCACTGGCAGAAGGAGGTGCTGGGCTGCTGGACCTCCCGCTTGGGGTCAAGATGCCCGTGCTGCCCGGCTCCAAGCCTGTCTTCTGCAGGACAAAGCTCGGGGAAAAGGTAAAGGAAGGGGAAAGGGGTTAGAAAAGCCCTCCTCTCTCACGGGGGTCCCCGTCCTTCAAAGAAGTCCTTGCGGCCACCTGCTCTACAGCGGGCGCTGCAGCCCTTCAGTCTGGCAGCGCCGGGGAGCGGAGGAAAGCTCCTGGCTCCCTGGCGCGGAGACAAAAAAGGCGGACTTGTCAGCTTTCTGGGCCGGTTTCTGGCACCGTGCGAGCGTGCGCGGGGGGCCCTTGCCTGCAGCAGGCGGCAGTGTGCCCGAGTGCCGGGGCAGCGTGCCCTTCCGGCTCATCCAGCCCTGTTGAGCCGGGCCCCGGGGCGCTCTTGAGGGAGAGTCCAACCTTCTCCTGCTTGCCTTGTTGGCGTATTTGGAGAAGCTCGGGCTTCTCTGCTTGGGGAGCGCACGCAGTGTCCTCCTGCTCCAGCCTGCGGTGCATTTTCCCCAGGGCAGAGACTTGCTGGAGGCAGAGTTAGTTGACACACCCCTTGGGCCTGCCTAACCCCAAGGAGACTGTTTTCAGTGCGTTATGCATTTGCTGCGTTTGAACCGCCGGGCTTGAACTTTTCACTCTGAAGGTTCATTTCTGTTGTGGCAAGGTGTGCAGTTTTTCCCGGTGACCTAAGATGCCTCCTTTGCTGGTGGGGTGTGTCTTCTCTCCCCCGGCCCGGCCCGGCCCAGCCTAGGCCAGTGCAGCCTGGGCGTGCGGGTCTGGCTGGGGCGTTCTCTGTGCCTTCGGAAGGATGGAGAAGAGTGTTGGTCTTCAAACTACCTTTACCTTTTCACAAGTACCGCTCGGCACCTCTTTGCTGCTCTCCCCTGCCTCCTTGCGTACTCTGGAAAACGTCTCTTACAGCTTCACCAGCCCTCTGGTTACTTCAATCTGGGAGATCCGTACTGCCGCCTGCTGAGCACAGAGTACAACAGCCTGCATGACCCACACCTGCGGGCCTACCACAAACGCAAGGACAACCTGCGGAGGCTGAAGAGAGAGGGGCTACATCACCAGTGATGGCCAAGTAGGGTTTGGACGTCGGGCTGATAAAAACAGCCCTCATGGAGCGGGATTCCCCAGAGCGCTTGCCGCAGCCGCCTGTTGCTGGCGGAGGGCACAGGGCTGCGGGGGCTGGTTTCCCCGGGAGCAGAAGTAGCGCCTGCGTCCCTCTGGGCCGTTGCCGCTCCTGCTCTTCTCAGGCTGCCCTGCGCTGCCTGAGCGGTGAGGAGGCAGCCGGGGCGAGGCCTGGCGCCGGGGCGAGGAGCACCGGTCGGCCCTGGCAGGGCGGGAGGCAGGGGCCCCGCCACCGGGGAAGGGAGGGTGTGCAGCGTTGCAGCTCCCCTCCCGCTGGGTTTGGGCTGCTTTGGGAAGGCAGTCTACGTAGCTGGCTTGAGGGTTCTTGGGGGATGTCTCTCCATAGGTGGTTTGCACTCTGAAGGAGTTCAATGAGTACAGGCAGTATCTGACCACGCTCAAGCTGGAGGCAGAGAAGATGTTCGTGCGAGAGGAGGTAGGCAAAGCGCAGCGTTCGTGGACGCCTGTCAGGGGCCGGGGTGCCGAGGGCCGGGGCTTTACTTGCAGCGTCTCGGGGGAGGGGAGGCGGTCGGTGCGGAAGAGGTGAGGCCTGTGCTGCTGGGCCGGGCGTTGTGGCGGGGAAAAGAGTCCTGGGCTGCAAGCTGAGCTAGCGCAGGGCGCGGGGGTGGGCACGGGCAGGAAGGTCACGTGCGAGCACGCAGAGTCCCGAGGGAAGCTGTTGTGGTTTAAGCCGGCAGGCGGCCTAAACGCCACGCAGCCGTTCGCTCCCTCTCCCTCTCCCCGGTGGGGATGGGGGAGAGAATCGGAAAGAACAAAAGTAAAACGCGTGGGCTGAGATAAAGACAGTTCAATAGGGCAGAAAAGGCAGGGCAAATCGTAGTAGTAGTAGCAGTAATAATAATAATAATAATAATAATAATAATAATAATATACCAAATAAGTGACGCTCACAATGCACCATCGCTCACCAGCCGGTGAGCGATACCCAGCCAGTTCCGGAGCAGCGATCGCTGCCCCCGCCCCGGTCAACTCCCCCGCCAAGTTTATATACTGAGTGTGACGTTGTATGGTATGGAATACTCCTCTGGTCAGTTTGGGTGAGCTGTCCTGGCTGTGGTCCCTCCCGGCCTCTCGTGCACCTGGCAGAGCATGGGAAGCGAAGACGTCCTTGACTAGTATAAACAGTACTTAGCAACAACTAAAAGAGCAGTGTGTTACCAACGTTATTTTCATACTAAATCCAAAAGACAGCGCTATACCAGCTACGAGGAAGAAAACTAACTCTATCCCAGCTGAAACCAGGAGAGAAGCAATTTCTCTTCTGCCCTCGTTGCGTGGCTGAAGCAGAGCGCTGTCCTGGGCCTACGCGACGCCTGAGCAGGCAGGGGCGTGAGCGCTTGTCCAGGCAACAGCAAGCCACAACCTGGTGTCGCCTTTCAGACAAAGCTCCGGCGAGACC